>NC_086371.1:1232500-1342500 GCF_036324505.1 Eleginops maclovinus
TGGATTGGGGAAGGGGGAAAAACGCATCCCCCCCCCTCCAACCTCTCTGGGTAACGACTATCAGTCTTACAAGTGCCCCAGACCCAACGTTTAACCATATCTTTCTTAGAGTCCACAAACGACAGTGTTGAAAGCACGAACATCTGAGACACAGTCAATAGAGCGCTGTCATGAAAGTGTCGGAGCTTGGTCGGAGTCCGTTGTTGGCTCCGCTGTGATCGGCCAGTCTGCATTCTAGGGTGTGGCTTAGCAAAAGGTCAATTGTTTGGCTGTCCATACTTTAGGAATGTCTGGGGTTGGTTCTGCATTCTGCACTCCACCACAGCAGGGCTCACAGACAGGATTTTGATCATGTTGAATCACGCTAGCCTGCGCCGCGGCTAACTCTGCTGGGACTTCTGGGGGGCTTTCACTCTGTCTTTTAGCGGTGAAACCAAACATGGTCAAATCTATATGTCTTTTAGTTGGCATTTTACTATAGGCTGTCAATGAATTTCTGTAACCAATGAATACATAAGTTCCTTTCTGCTTTGAACTCATGTCTCACTGCTGGTTCGCTCACCCATAACACTCGCATAATTCATACTGGGCATTGCATGAGGAGCCAGGAGAGGGAGATCGGACAGGAGGCTAGTCGGCGGAGCATTGCCCCCAACGAGAGGGAAACGTAGGCCATCATAGTTACCGGCAGGCTTCATAGACAGACAATGAATGGGTTGAGTGGGCCCCCCCAGACAGTGGTTTCCAGTGGAACTAGCAGTGCCCTGGCCAGAAGTAAGGGGGCCGGGCAGTACCGAGCCCTATGGTAATTCGATCAGTGGTCATCAGTAGAGTCCGGAGGAACAATGTGTTGTTTGTTTAAACAGTTCTTAAAGTGCAGCAAACTGAAAGCAATTAGTGTAGAATTTAGAGCGCCGGAATTCTTAGAAAAAAGTCTGAATTTTCACTTTTTTTCAGAAGTTTGAAAAAAGGTTTAACATTTGTTTTCCCAGATTTTATTTATTTAGATTTATTTCTGATTTGATTTATTTAGAATTCTGGAAAAAGTCAGAGTTATTATATTCTCAGTAATATGACTTTTTAATAACAATAGATTGTGTCTTCTTCTGGATTGGGTTTCAGAAACCTTACTTTTTCCAGAGTTTTGAGAAAAAAACATTTTTCTGAATTTCACAGATTTGTGATGTTTTTCAGAATTGTGTTTTTTTTTCATGTTTCTGAGAAAAACATCTCAATTCAGACTTTTTTGAAGAAGAACTTTCACTTTGTTCACAAATTCTGACTTTTTTTTCAAGTTTTCTAAATTCTGAGAAAAAAGTCAAAAATATTTGTTCAGAAAAAAAACTACTTTTTAAAAAATTCTGACTTTTGTAAAGAATTCTGAGAAAGAGGTCATAACCATTTCTATTCAGGACTTTTTATGCAGATCTCAAGGATCTTCTTCCACCTCTCATGCTCAAAGACAATGAGACAAAGAGTTGAAATGTATTCCTGCAGATCAGAGGCGCTGTATTAGAGTAGGACTGTCTCTGTGCGTCCGTCCCTCTAATAAAGATCATTTCTACATAACTCGTCCCAATCATCCATTAACCAGCTTCTCAAGAAGCATCTAAAACCCATCTCTGATTCTTCCTCAGACTTAATCTGATAATTCAGTCGAGAGGAGACCGACTCCTGCGTAAGTGAATCTGAACTCCGGTAAAGACAATTACTTTTACTGGTTTGTCTCTAAAAATAGCTTTTACAGGAATGGTTTACGGGTATTTCTCTGCAGTTTTTATAGCATCTTGTCATTTACCTTTTGAATCTGATCCCGATAATGTCAGTTACTGAGCTTTAACTCGCAGCGGTATCTCAGAACCAATCACTGCTCTCTTGTTGCTGAGCTTCAGACCTGCAGGATGGAGCCAAATGTGTTTCTAGGAGAGTTGGGCATCAGTTGGACAGTCTGAGAAAAGTCATTTCCAAATCTGGGTTTACTTTGTGAATCGAAAAGCCACTACAGAGCTTTTTGTCAGACGGAGACTCTCTTGCATCCTGTTATACTGCGTTATGGTGCATGCACATTTTGAGTAATGGCTTAAAGTGGTGCCCTTTTTCAAAGTAAGTCCTCTCGGTTTTCTAAATGCTTCCTCCAGAGTTAACACAACAATGGTGACTCACTCAGAAGCGGAGCCATGTTCATTCCTATGAAAGAGGGCTGTTGAAGTGTTATCTAAAAAAAATCATATGCTGTTTTACAAAACTCTCTTTCCCAAAAAGGAAAAAAGTATTTTGGGCCCAATGACGTCATGTGACTGTCAGCAGTTGTAGTACCACCGTTGACCACTATGCAAATGTGCATCGATGCCCCGCCCACGTCCTGGTGACTTAGGGTTCAACCAGTGAAACAGTTTATGGCATTGAAAGAACAGCTGGCCTTCTCTCAGTGACCCCTCGCTGAGCTGATATTTGTATTCATGTGAATGGATGTTGTTTTGAACAGGTTTGTGGATGCTAGCTGCTCACAGACCTCAGGAAAAATTGCCTCATAATGTTTCCTAACTGCCCAAACGGGGGGTGCATTATAGATGGAACAGAGGTGCAGAGACAGCACCACCAAACTTTGATCTCTCCTAAAGTAAATGGGACAGATGTTTCTGGGCTGGATCTCTGTGGTCTAGAGTAATGGCTTCCTGTGATGAGCTGCAGCCTGTTTTTCTGTAAGGCAGTTTTACTTTTACACTCTGTCATTGTCAACCTGTAATGTGCATCAGGCTCAGACGTCTCTAAAAGTACTCAAGGGACATCGGAAGACACTATGACATGACCTGTGAGTCCCACATTTGGCAATTACTCAATATAACCACTTATACAGTATGTCCTATTGATCTTAATTAGTCGTTATTTCACTCAGTTCTTCCAGCTCTGCCTCCATAATATGTTAATGCTTAGCAGGTGCATGCTGTGCAAACGACTGGCAATGGGATGCTGTAAAGCAGAAAGTATATTGTAATACTTTCAAATGCAATGTGATACTCTCCGTTAAGGATGTGTTGACAAATCAGCCCCAATCTGCGTGATAAAACAGACTGAAGTACAAAGTATGAATAGTAGGAGCCAAGCATCTCATGCAGCTGCGAAAGCCCCTCATATACCGTCATTATATGCAGTGTGAAAGACAGTGGACAGTCCCACTGCACTCAGTACATTTTGGCTCTCTGTTGGCTCGGTGTTTGTTTACCTCTGTATTGATCGTGAGGGTTATTAAAGCTCAGATGGAAGAGGCCCTGCAGACCTCTATGCTCTGATGAAATTAACGAGGGCAAGACATAACTTTAGTTCCATCTGGCTGCTGTAACTCCAGTGCAGGTGTTCACCGTGAATCAGGAGACGATCGGCCCTGGACATCAGTCAGAACCATCACTGTAACGGTATATGACCTGTGTAGCGTTCACAGCGGCTCCCATCGCTTGGAGGTAGAGCAGTAAGACCGAGAAAAAGCAGTCAGGATTTCTCCGTCTGGGTTTTGGTTTTACCAGTCAGGAGATCATTCTCATCCAATACTCCGCCCGTGCTGTTCCCTGAACCTCTCCTCAGGTGCTGCAGTCAATAAGACCTACATCTTTATCCATACTGGGAAGAGAGACAACTAATTGGAGCTGTGGTCACTTCAGGGACTCATTTCACTTTGTGTTTTTATAGGAAGCATCGATTTAAAATTCAATGGCACCGAGTCTCTAAGTCATCAATGAAAATATCAGAGTGTTTGGAAAAAACTGCAGAACAAATCAGGAGAGTGGAAGTGTGACGCAAACCCAGAGGAAAGGAAAGCATGTAGAGCTATGAGACAGGCGTTTATAGCAAGTACTCAGGTCTGTACTTGAGTAAAGTAGAAGTACTCAGATCTTGTACTTGAGTAAAGTAGAAGTACTCAGATCTTGTACTTGAGTAAAGTAGAAGTACTCAGGTCTTGTACTTGAGTAAAGTAGAAGTACTCAGATCTTGTACTTGAGTAAAGTAGAAGTACTCAGGTCTTGTTCTTGAGTAAAGTAGAAGTACTCAGATCGTGTTCTTGAGTAAAAGTAGAAGTACTCAGATCTTGTACTTGAGTAAAGTAGAAGTACTCAGGTCTTGTTCTTGAGTAAAGTAGAAGTACTCAGATCTTGTACTTGAGTAAAGTAGAAGTACTCAGATCTTGTACTTGAGTAAAGTAGAAGTACTCAGGTCTTGTTCTTGAGTAAAGTAGAAGTACTCAGGTCTTGTACTTGAGTAAAAGTAGAAGTACTCAGGTCTTGTACTTGAGTAAAGTAGAAGTACTCAGATCTTGTACTTGAGTAAAGTAGAAGTACTCAGATCTTGCACTTGAGTAAAGTAGAAGTACTCAGGTCTTGTACTTGAGTAAAGTAGAAGTACTCAGGTCTTGTACTTGAGTAAAGTAGAAGTACTCAGGTCTTGTACTTGAGTAAAGTAGAAGTACTCAGGTCTTGTACTTGAGTAAAGTAGAAGTACTCAGGTCTTGTACTTGAGTAAAGTAGAAGTACCAGAGTGTAGGAATACTCTGTCACAGTGAAAGTATTCTAAATGTTCCTCCAGTGAAAGTAGAAAGTACTCTCCTCTAAATGTACTTAAAGTAGTGACAGTAAAAGTAGTCATTGTCTGATTGGTCCATTTCAGAATAATATCTCTGATGTGTTTTATAATGATTGATCATTAAAGTGTTCTCAGAGCTGGTAAAGGTGCAGCTAGTTTGAATGGCTTTGTATACTGCAGGGTAGCTGCTGGATTTACTGCAGGTGAACTACAGTCAGATTTAAGGGAGATTATATTTACCTTCATTAATCCTAATCTGCCTAGCAACTAAAGGGATTATATACATGTAGTGGAGTAGAAGTACTTAGTTACTTTACTGTAAACTGCTACTCCTGTCTACCTAAAGCAGGATCCGTTCATAATGGAAGTGACAGCTCCACTGTCAGCTACATGGACCTCTTATTAGTGAGCTTGTGCAGCTCGGTCGGGGGCCCTGTGAATAAATGTTCATGCACATATTTGATTCAGACCCCTCCTGTGAAAGCCCCAGACCAACACGTTGCATCTTTACACTGCCGCTCCGTCTCCTCTGTCTCTGAGTGAAAACACCATTAGTAGTAATTTGTACGCGGCGTGTCTGGGAGACGCTCTGTGGAGGCGGCGGCGCTGCTGGTGGAGATAACAACCGGATCGTATCGCTTTCCCTTTCAGGCTTGTGTCCAACCGACACACACAGAGAGAGCGTCTCTTCATCCTCCGGTTCTGTTCTCAGTCTTTGCTTATAATTATTCTCTCTGTGTTCTCAGCCTTTTCTTCTCTTTGTCGTTTCAGCTCCTTTTCTCCACTGACTCTACTGCCCTCAAAGGCTCTGACAGAACATGTGTTACTGCCGACATAGAGCCAACTTCACCAGCTTATACGCAGGTTTTCCTCCCCGGTTAAATCTTCTCTTCTGCAGCGCTTGTGAGGTAGAGTGCTCGTCCACCAATTGGAAGTCTGCTAGTTTGATTCCCAGTCCCTGCAGTCAACATGTCGATGCATCCTTAACCCCAAAATTCCTTCCAACGGTGTGTGTGTGTGTGTAAGCTTCCTTTAGCACCTAGCACGGCCTCTGCCTCTGGGTGAATGCTGACTTTACGAGGTCCTAAAGACGGGCAACGTGCTGATTAAATCCAGTCCATTTACCATTTGTAACTGGCATTGGGTTTATAGCGAATGTGATCTTGCAAATGTTAACAATCGAATCAATTTAGAGCAATATATTAGAAATACCGTGACAGTAACACACTCATGTTCACCACGGTCTCTTTGATGCGATACAAACAGCTGCTCATGACTCATGTAGTGGTCAATGAGGTTTCCAGTGTCAGTGATTAGGAGACGCTCCCTCTGCCAGTTTTAAATTCAGGGGGTTTGTTGGGGGTACCTGAAGAAGCTGCAGCACACAAAGGTGGAATGATATCGTATACTTCACCAACACATTTTTATCCTTTGCAACTTCTGGGATCCAACAAGGTGCATTCACAACAACACAACACAGGTGTCCCTCACAAAGGTTCACACTCTTTAACTGTAGGGGTGGGAACTAAGGAAGTACAGCCGTTCAGTGTAAATAGAGATAAGCCACCCGGCTTCAATTACACACATCGGCTCATTAAATATGCATGTGTTCCCGATAGGAGGCAGAGAATTTGGAGGAAGGAACGGAAACTGGAATAATTGCTGCAAAAACTCAGTGAATTTTCTGTTACTCGTAAAACAAGGTGTCACGATCCTGGGGTTATTTTGTCTCTGGGTGTTTGCCTGCCCTCCCCAGCTGATTAATCCTGTGTGTATATGTGTGTCTCCCCGTGGTCTCATTGGGTTTCTTCGTGCCCTCTCTGGTCTGTCCTCCTCATTGCCTGGCCCCCCTTGTTTTGTTACATTACATACCTGCCCCCCCTCTCTGTTTCTCTAAACCACAGAGAGGCAGACAGGAAGTGAGAGACTTCTGTTGTAGACACAGACACACACACACACACACAGACACACACACACACACACACACCCACACACACACACACACACACACACACACACACACACACACACACACACACACACACACACACACACACACACACACACACACACACACACACACACACACACACACACACACACCACCCTACCCCACCACACCACACACACACACCCACACACACACCCACACACACACACAAACACACACACACACACACACACACCACACCACACACCACACACCACACACACCACACACACACAGGATGTGGAGGATCCCAGGTGAGGAGAAGGGCTGGGGAGACCCAGGTGAGGAGAAGGGCTGGGGAGATCAGGTGAGGAGAAGGGCTGGGGAGACCCAGAGTGAGGAGAAGGGCTGGAGAGACCAGGTCAGGGGAAGGGCTGGGGAGATCAGGTCAGGGTGAGGAGAAGGGCTGGGGGAGACAGGGTGAGGAGAGGGCTGGGGAGATCAGGTCAGGGGAAGGGCTGTGGAGACCAGGTGAGGAGAAGGGCTGGGAGACCAGGTGAGGAGAAGGGCTGTGGAGACCAGGTGAGAAGGGCTGGGGGAGACCAGGTCAGGGGAAGGGCTGGGAGATCAGGTCAGGGGAAGGGCTGTGGAGACCAGGTGAGGAGAAGGGCTGGGGAGACCAGGTCAGGAGAAGGGCTGTGGAGACCAGGTGAGGAGAAGGGCTGGGGAGACCAGGTGAGGAGAAAATATAAAGTCTTATTTTAGCTAATCTGATTATCATCCAACGGAAAATGGAGACTTGAATGTCCGTTGAGTCCAGTAATACTCTCCGTTTAGCTCGTCTCCTCGATCAATTGTCCTCTTTCTTCCCCATATACCTGCTGTCGGAGGAGACAGGTGTTGTGCAGAGGAGTTATAAGACTTGCTGAAAACAGCTGCATGCATGCCGCTTTAAATGTGATTGACGAGCGAGACTCAAGTATACGGTTCCTAACCTCACCTCTCCACCAAACAAAACTATAGCATATGGTCACACATTTGTGCAGCATTTATGTGCTTAAAAATGTTTCAACCAGTTTCACCATTCATATATATTTACATGCATACCTTGAATGAGTGTGTGTGTGTGTGTGTGTGTGTGTGTGTGTGTGTGTGTGTGTGTGTGTGGCGCCCAGACCCCTACTCACAAACATAATTAGCTCTTTAATCTGAGTCTCTGAGCAGAAACAAGGGGGATTTGAAAGAGCTCAGCGTTCCCTGCTGCTGCTGAAAGAGAACTGTCTCATGTTTCCCATTAGTCGATTCAGTAGCTGTCGGACATTTGGCCATAATAATAGCACAAAGCGAGGGAACGTATCTGACAGCAGGGTATGATTTAAAAAGAGGACGCTTTTTTGTGCGCCCGCCTGGCTACGTGTGTTTCATTCGATGTGAGCAGCTGTGAGCTCCTGGCTGAAATGGAAAATATTAACGTGCAACGAAGAGCATGCAAATCAGTTCTGTTAAATAACAGCGTGAATATTACAACACCGAGGGCAAGCACGTCTGATGTCAAAACAGGTAATTGATTAATGAGTTACTGTTTCATAGCACAGTCCAATGCTGGATGTAAGCAGAGTTCAAGCCGATCAGACAATGTTCAGTTGATGCATCTAAACCCTACAAACACTCTGTTCTGCTCTGAACTCCGACCTTACTGTGTGAGCTGTAGAAGTCACCTTAGGTAGCCCCTGTTTCTACCTCCAGTTCAAAAGTGTTATCAATCCATCGGTCCATCCATCCATCCATCCACCCATCCATCCATCCACCCAGTTCCCTCCCTCCCTAAGCTAACCGGTTGCTCTCGTACAACCGGCAGCTTCTCAGCACTCCAAACATCGCTGTAAATTCTCGAATATACGTTTTTAGGATAAACGTATCACGTATTGGTGACTCAGATAATTAGTGTTAATGACTTAAAATCTGTTTCTTTTGCAAGTAAAGCTTAATAAAGCTGGCTCTGCTATGCAAAGTAATAGCAATTGAACTGGTTGTAGCAACACCAGGTAAGACACGGTGGAAGCAGCGTTGATCAGGGGAAGCATAAGGGGAACATTACATTTGATGTGCCAGTATTTTGTTGTTTGTGGTTTGCAAAAAATACCAGAGAGACGCACATCAACCCAAATTGCCGGCTTTCTGGGTGGGAAAGTCTTAATCAAAGTCAATTTGAAATATCTACCACCCCAAGATAGCACGCTTGCATCCTTTATTTTGGTGCTGTTCCAGGCCTGACGTCTGTGCAAGATGTTGTGAGTTATTGAGCATCATAAAGAGCATCTTAGGAGGATAATACACAAACAAAATCATTAGCTTTTTCATGCTGGGATCCTTAAATAAAACCCTGATGTAGCTTTCCTGATTCTGCTGCACTCAGCTTTTGTATTAAGACAATTTGGAGAGAATGGCTGCCTCCTCTGGCTCATCACAGCGCTATAAAGAGCTTTCAGACGCTGAAGACAAAGACTTCTTCTAAAGGAAACACCAGACGTATTTCCTACAAAACATTGAGGCAGCAATTCAGTCCCAATTAAAACATCCAGACAGATTTAAATGCACTCGGTCTGCCTCTTGCATTTAAGTGATCAGCGTTGAAGTTCACCTAAAGGACAAACCGATGCACATTTTGTTATTTCTGCCCATTTTTCTGTACCTTTCCTCGGGGTAATTTCACCCACCACAGCGTTTGCAGTTTCACCCATCAGGTCCTCCACCTCCTTCATCTTCTTCTCCCACTTAAACAAATATTTTCATACTTAAGCACAATCATTTTCCCTCCAAAGAGGAAAGGAGGGGGTTTGACAAAGGCCAGAGTTTCAGGTTTGATTGAGTGTCGGTAAGAGGAGACGTCCCCGGCTCCAGCAGCTGAACTTCCTTTGACTTCTTTGCAAAAGTTCAGGAGATTTTTTGTTTTTGTGGCGAAATGTCTTCAACAACACCATCTGTGCCATGTAGGTGGCAGGAGGCATGAGAATGAATTGTTGAATTTATAATTGAAGATGATTGGGACGTCTTGATGACTCAGATTTACATACCGCCGCTACGAAACCCAGCGTGACGCCTCGGCAGACTTTATTCACAGTACCTTCCTGCGCAGTCTGCTCCTCTGTCTTCTTTATTTCACACCGCTCCAGCCTCCCTCTGCAGGATTCTCACTCTCACTCGTTCTTTAGAGATAGAAGTAGAGAGTAAAAGTAATAGAAAAATGCAGAGAAATCATCATATTTACAATAAATCTTTGAAAAGTTTATAACTTTGAAAGGAAATCAGGCTGAAGATGATGCATTTCATCTGAAAACAGCAGAAACAAAGACATCAAAGGCCTTACTGTATATTCTTATTGATATATTAGGGCTGTGGGAATCTTTTGCATATAAAGGATATTTGTTTTCCCATCACAGCTCACTCCACTTTAACAATATTTTCAGACTTACGTCCACATGTTCACAACATTAGCAGCTCTTTATGAGACTTCAGAAACCTCAGAATCCACGCTTTACATCTCAATCAGCGTGAAATCGTGCTCACGTGTTTTCTTCCACAATCCCCCACAGATGGCTCCGGTTAGATTTTATTCAGAAGTAAATCAGACTGATGTGCGGTGATGGAGCCAAAGCAGCTTTTGAGGTGTGATAAACCCTGACTGATGCAGGACATGATGAGACATAAAGCTAACCCTGCATAATTTATGATCCAATGAGCATAATACAGATTCCCACATCTGTTTACAGACACTATCAAACATAATGCTTGGTGAAGAAAAGCCTTCAATAAACTGCAGTATTTCCATGTTGACCTTCTCTCAGCGTACTTTAGGATTATTCTGTTCGTGAAAAGTTCATTTTAGTTGACATGTATTCATGTAGACATGTTTGCATGCTGCTGAAGTTTGTGTTTTCTTTTTCCAGAACACTCTCCTTGTGTCTGGTCTGTTTTCACTTCATATCTGTGCTCACTTTGTCCACTTCTCTCCTGTAGGTTCCTATCGGAGGGGAATGACCCTGAAGTCTCTAGGCTGCAGCCATGATAAGAGCTGTTCTGGATCTCTAGATGATAGGAAAGGAGCTTCAATGCTTCCTTTAGCATCTCCTTGAACGTGCACTGGACCATCCTTTAGGAAAGGAAAGCAAATAATGCTGTCCCACAATTCCTTGCTCACAGAAACAACCGATCGTGCCCGAGAAACAGATCATGCGCTCTGTCAGCATTTTACAACCTTTGCCATAACTTTCCAAAGTGCTTAAACTTTAAAGACTTTATGAAACCAAAAGGAGGAATGCAAACTATTGACAGGGGTGGAGAGGAGGGCTGAGGGCGAGCAACCATAAGTTACCACACCATAAGAATACTGTAGATGTGGGTGTTGTAGTCCCCCACAGCAGACTCACTAACATCCTCCGTCTCCCAGTGTCAGAGCAGCCTCTTTCAGTCCTGATGAACTCTCATTTACTTCTTTCATTAACCCCATGATGTGTCTCACCGAGGTTCAGGAGAAGAAGTAAGGAAAGGACATCGGAGCTGACTGTTTTTTGGCAGATCGACCTCAACCTAAGTGTTAGTGTTTTCCCGATGCCTGAAACACCTCTGCTCCCGGGTGTTGGTCGATGTTTCCTCTCTTTGTTCCTGTTGGATCATTTCCTCGTCTTCCCTGTGGATTTGCTGCCTGTCTTCCTCGTGCTCTCCTGGTTTGTTTTGTTTCTGTTTTTACCACCTAGCCTGCTCCCTTAGCTCCGTGTTTACCCGTTGTTTGTATCCTGTGTTTCCTTAAAGCTCCTCTTAAGTTATTTATACCTGCCTCCCTGTCCTGTCCTGCCGCCTTCCACACCTCCTGATGAATCACCCAGCGTGCTCTGGCAGTGTCTACAGAGAACTCACTGGCAGGGAAGACGCCACAACGGTGTGATGTTGGTAGGGTTATTGAAAGAAGTGTTAAATATACACAAGTTAAATATCAATGGAGACAGGCAGAGGACGAGGGGATGAAGGGATGACGGTGAAGGGAAAACTTGGGGGTATTTGGTTGGGGGAGAGTGAGTGGGGCAGCAGACGGGGTCTGGGTCAAAGCCCCAAAGGGCAAGGATGCAAAGGCAAGGAAAAGGCATTTTTAATGCAAAACCATATTTATTTCCCCTTTTTTGGTCTTGTTTATTTTGTGTGCTCATGAAAAACAAGAAACTACAACTAAAAAATTAAATAACAAGTGGTCAATCAAACAGAAAACCAACAACTGTGCAAATACACAATTCAAAACTAAACAGCAAAGGGCAAAAAAACAAGCAACAATCATGTGAAATACGAAAACCCACAATAAACACAAAGTAACAAACAAGCAACAAACAATTCCCACATGCTCCTAGCACTGTCTGAAAAAAAAAGGGGATCAAAAAAACTCCCAAAAAGGGCCCTAAAAATAAAAAATAAACAATAAATTGCCACCACGTTAAAACTTAAAGACGCAATTTTCAGATTTTTGGGAGGAAACTCGGGACACGGGGTTAAATTTTGGTGTGCTGGCGGGGAGTGCAAAGGATAACAAAGGGGACAGGCTATTTTAGTCTCCGCCCCTTACTCAGTGGAGGGGGATTCTTTGGCAGATTCACCATATTGAAAGAAACGAAAAAAAGGACAAATCCGGGGATTTTTTTTCATAGCCCCCCCGGAATTGGGACAATTCCTCCGAAAGAAAGACTCACCTTCTTCCAACCTGGAAGACCATCAGGACAAAACCGGGCCGGTGTAGGTTTAAGGGCCGCCTGACTCAACGGACCAACACGCCGTCCTACCGCCTGACACTGTTATACCTGTTGGCCAAAGGCCCGCGGCAGTTGGGGGTCAAGGGATCAGAACATCTTCCCTACTTCCAATTCGGACTCCCTCCCATTTTCCCCCCTCTGGTTTTGTGGGTTTTAGGCAAGTATCACAATGAACCGTGTCCAAATGTCCGCCAACATCTGGCTAGACGCCATTTCCCCTTCCCCCCGGGGCTTGCGTTGGAAAAGATGGCTTTGTGGCGGGGAGGCGTCCCGCCGCCCCATCAACAATTGGGGAGTGACCGATCGGGATCACGGGGCAAAGATAAAAATACCTAAAGGCTTTGAATTCAAAAGCCTTCTACCTCAACCAGAAGGGTAAAGGACAGCTTCAAAGTGGTCTATTCCCGGGGATACTCGAGGCTTCTTAAACTGATCTGATTTCGCGCCCCCAACCCTCCCCCAAAAAGTGTGGAGAAAAAGGGGTTAAAGTTAAGGAAATCGCGATTGGCCAAGTGTTCCTAAAGTTTGGGTTTTTCCATGGCCGGGAAACATTGATTCAACCCCTGCCCCCCAGCAGGGAAGTTTTTTCCCCTGTCCGCCCAGACCCAAAAGGGCTTGCACGACGGGAGATGAAACACGGAGTCTGGGAAAAGGCTCGACACCATCTTCCCAAGCAAACCCCGATTAACAAGGGGGGGGGTTTAAAGCATTTAAAGAAATTCCCCACGTTTCCCTCTTTTCTACCCCAGGGGAAGTAAAGGGCCAAAACAGTCTACACCATGGACCAAAAGGGGGTTTTGAAGAGACCACCTTTGCTGGGGGCAGTCACCATCGGGGCCCTTTCGGGAGGGGATTTCCACCTCTGACACTCTCTGCAACTGTCGATGTTTACGGAGGTGTCTTCCTCCCAGGACCCAAATACTTGCGTCTCAACTCCCAAAGACCCTCTCTGGCCCCCGATGCAGGGGGGACTCGTCATAGTGCTTAATGATGACTGCGTAGTGGGATGCTTTTGGGCCCAAATGATTGGGTGGATGAGTCGGGTCTGGGTCCTGGGCCCCGGCTAGTCTTCCTCCTACCCGCAAAAGCCCAACATCTATAAAAGCCAGGAAGAGTTAAGAACTATTTGCCTAGAAAGGCTTTCCTTTAGGGAGAGCGCTGAGTCTTGGGGAACCATGACTCCTGGGCTTTTGTAGAAAAAGGTTTCCGCTGCGCACCTTTCGGTCATTTTGTGGGATTGTTCAATGTTTGGTCGTAGGGGATGAGGTCCCCAGCTTGATGCTTAGGGCATTCGGCAATACACGGGGGCAGCAAAACATTCGGGCACGTAGCGCCTTCTCATTCTGTGCTGTCGTGGGGGAGGGGTTGGGGGAAACACCGGGACAACGGGCCAGCAAGTCTCAGTGCGGGGGAAGGGCGGGTCCTCCCCACAGCTGGTTGCGCCGGGTCCGCATGCTTGCCTCGGGTCAGGTCCACTGGGTTGTTTGGACTGTCCACACCCCTCCCATCTGAGCTGTGATTTTCTTGATCTCTGCGTTTCGAGTCCAACAAAGACCTTGTAGGGCACACTCTGACTTCAACCGGGTCAGCACTGTGGGGAGCACTCCAAAGGATGGTTGGGGCCAATACGGGAAATTTTCAGACTTCAAGGTAGGGGCCCAAACTGCGCCCCTACCAAAGGCCCGCGCTCAGTTCAAGTCAGGCTTTGACAACTGTTTTTTTTGGGTGACACCCTGGAGGGGGCCCAGACAATGCCACATAACATGATCTTGGCTGTCAGGACACGTAATAACCAATGCCATGGGCCCCTTTTTTTTCCCCGAGCATCACAGAAAACATGCAGCCTCTGTGTACCCGACTGGCACACAAGAGGGCACATAGCAGCGGGGTCTAAATTTTTTGAGAGGTCAGCCATTTCCTTTTTCCCACTTCACCATCGTCAACCAGTTCGAGGGAATGAGGGGTCATCCCACCCGTTGTCTTCCACAAGTCCTGAACCAACTTTGGCCCTGGGGAAAAGGGTAAGATAACCCTAAGGGTCGTATTACGGGCCAAGTGCGATAGATTAGGCGGAGTGTGGGAATCTTGAGGGGTGACACACGGTGTTTTACCCCAGGCTATCAGGAACAGCCCCCAAAACCAAGGTGGTTTCCGGGGGGGTCAATCCCAGTTTGGAGACCACAAGTCCGTGCTAGCAGATCTTCCTCTGGAGGGAGAGTTCGACAACGGGGGAGTCTTTACTCCCCTTTGGGGAATTTTCGAATCCCCCGCGAACGTGGGAACGAATTTTTGTCCAAAAATGCTTTGGTGTGGCCGAAAAAAGGGGAAGCTTTGCACAGTTGTCGAATAAAGCCCTCAACACTGAGTCACACTCCCTCAACTCTCTGGGGCTTTTTTGGCTTGACGCGGGGGCATAAATGGCCAACAAGGACTACAAGTGTCCAAAAGGGGAACACCTCCCACTCTGGGTCTTTGGGGTAGGTATCTTGACCATAGCCCCAGGGAATCTAGCAGGGCCTTCAGCAGGGAAGATAAACTTGGGGGAACATAGATTTTATGTCCCACTGATGCCACGCGTGCCAGGGGAAACGGAGGAGCACGCCAAGAAGAGGGGGACCCAGAGTTGACCAGGAAAAAGGTGCGATTCAATTCAGCCAGAAGGGGGAAAGAGCAGTTGAACACCACCGTGTTTTTCCACTCGTTTGCTGTGATGTATGGGGAAAACATACCAAGATTTTAAAACCGGGCTGATCATCTTTGGATCCACCTCCTTCAAAACTCCATCTCGACCAGTTTTAAAGGGCTCCTGGGTTCAGTCTCAATGACTCAGGGGCCTTCCCTTTAACCTGCTTCCCGTCCTCGCAGCCAGGGAACAAGTTATGGGTTAAAGGTTAGCCTGGACTGTTCGGGGCCTAGCAAGGGGTACATATCGGGGCACTCCACCTCTTTTTTCACCATTTTCGTCTCGACAGCTCCAGGGGAATAAAGATCCTGTTTAAACGGGGACTTTTCCTTTTCCTTAGGTTGGAAAGGGAACGAGTCTCCACCCTCCACTTCTCCTCAACTCCAGTACTGGCAGGGTACAGTGTTGCCGATGTGAACAAGGCTTTACACAGAAGTCGAAGTCGAGGTAAGGCATTGGCTGGGGCCCCGAACAGCCCAACCCAAGGCTAGGACGGGGATGGGCCCCCATAAGGCCCGTACAGGGCCCTTTGGGGCCCCAAAAAGTGGGGAAGACGACCTATCAGATCACGGCCGGGGGTTTGGGAAAAATCCTAAAAAGGTAGGGCCCGTAAAGGGGGAAAACTCCCTCTGCAGGCGAGGGGGACAGGGTCTCACCAAGTTTGGACAAGCATAAAGGCTTGGCTATAAGGAATTTGATTTTTCCTCTGGCTCCTGGGAAAAGAACAGGGATTGTCTCACCCTTATTGAATACCTCATGACGCACAGTTCTGAGATTTCCCGACCCTCTGGCCTTTAAAATTGCAGCTGGGGCACTCAGAGGGTTTGGTATCGTTCTTTCTGAACCACGTCAAGATGGCATATGTCTTTAGCCCTGCCGCCATTGATCAAGAAAATTGGGACTACCTTCAAAATCACACGGGGGGAAACTGTTTTGGGTGATCCATGTACAGAGTGCTGCAGAACAAGGTGCACGGCAGCAAATTGAGGTGTTTTCCCCTGCTGATTTTTTCTGAGCCATGGGGGGCCTTTTGTGTTTACGGTTGGGGTGATGATTTCGGGTGGGAATGAACTCTTGCAGACATTGCAAGGTTTTTGAGGGGGCAATTATTGGGTTATGACAGCGGGGAATCGTAGCAACGATCATTCCTCTCTATCCGGGTTTTCCCGGGTTTGACGGGGGTTTTAAAATTTTTAACTTTGGGCAAGTTCCCCCGGAAAATGTTTCCTTGTTTTTTAAATATGGACAAAAAGGTTGGAACTTGGGGGTTTTTCCATGGGTTTTCATCCCCCTTCCAGGGTTGGTTGAACATCAGGCGGCTCCCACAGTCGGGGTTGCCAGTACATCGTGGGCGGCGTCGCCCTTCCCCCAGGGTTTTTCTGGGCTGGCTCTCTCTCTCCACTGACGCAGGTCCCGAGACTTTTTGGCAAACCTGGCCCGGGCTTTAACCTTTTAGCCATCTGAAAAACTTCAAGTGATATTGTTCTGAACCCTCTTTAAAATGCCAGAAGCAAACAGTGCTCAAAAAACGTCTCTTTTAATGGGGAGCTTTGGGAAGAAGCCTGTCACGGAAGCCACACCGTAACCCCCTCCGCTCACCTTTCCCCTGACCTCACATGCCAATCAATGATGCGAAAAACGAAGTCCTGGGAAAACTTGCTGTCCCAAGTCTGACAGGGGGTAATTGGGACAGCTATTTTACTTGGGCCACTGCCGGGCTGGGCCCTACTTTGCCTTTAAGGGGACAAGAGCGGAATGTAGGGGTTGAGGCGTGCATATAGACTTTTGCCATTTGTATGCACTTGGCAGCCTCAAGTGTCCTAAGGGCCGAAATTTTTCGTTTAGAAAAGGGAGCGGGATATCTAAGAGATTCTCCACCCATGGGAAGCAGAAAAAGTACTTTTCCCTTTTCCCCCTCAAAATAAGGCAACTTGGCTTCGGGGTCCAAAGGGATCGCTACTAAAACTCCATTATACTAGCGCCCTCTGATACCCCCAATGGGGTTAGGCGGGAAAAGGGGCAGGTTTCTCCCCCGAACCACGAAGGCCTCGACTCCGGCCGGGCAGGTCTCAGCGCATTGGTGAAACAAAGGGGGTGATGGAGCCCTGCCGGGACGGAAGCTAAATAAGTTGACTCTCAGCAGAAAAGAAAAGGGGCTTTACTACAGCATCTACAGGTAGATCACAGCGGAGGGAAGTGGGGTACGAAAGAAATGTTCACTCACGGGGAAATTGATAGGAACCGATTCTGAGGGCCTAGGGGGGGCCTGCTGCTCGGAGAAAAAAAATCAACAGGTTTAGCTGAATCCAGGACTCTGGAGCTCAGGGAAAAAGGAGCAAGCACTTTAGGGGTCATTCACAGGACAACTCGGGGCGGGGGGGGAGTTCTGGGTCATTCCCCAATCCCCAGTGGGAAAGGTTATTTAACAGCCTCTTCCATTCCTTTTGGACTTTCCGTATCGTCGCTGAAGAAAACCGGTCATCCTCTCTCTCTCCTTCAAAACTTTTTGTGCTCGCCTAACCATTCTTTTGCCCGTTCATCTATGCTTTTTTCCTCCCCAAAACGACGCTGTATCTCCGCATTCTCCAATTCCTCCCCCTCATCGACCATCCCCCTTTGTGGGGTTAGCTCCACCTTTGGCTCCGCGTGAGCTTGGAGCTTTCCCCTAGCATAATGGAGCTAGAAGAGAAGGCCGTCTTCGACCTTGGTGGTGGCTCACGCTTGTCGCTCTTGCCCCTGGATCTGCCAGGTCTCACATCTCTCAGGTGGATCGGAGCAGATGCTGGCTGTGTAGCTGGCTGTGGAGCGGGCAGTGGAGCGGGCAGGGGAGCGGGCAGTGGAGCGGGCTGAAGAGCTGCTGATTCAAGCTGGACATAGTCGTGGGTAACTTCATAGTCCTCTTCTTCTTCCTCCTCGACTGTCGTCTCTTCCTCCTCCACTCCTCGTTCCTCAGCGGCTGTGTTCTCTCTCAGCGTCTGATCAGGGTTTTCATGGTCATCCGCCTGGACATCAAACAGCACCTGGGGTGGAGGCGGCAGTACGGCTGCTTGGCTGTGACGAGGGAGGCTTTTGGGCTGGCTGGAGAGTTTCCCATCAGGATCCAGGAAGCCATAGCGGTCAGGTGGACGTCTCTCTCGTGTAGGTCTGGATACCGTCCCCTCACTTCTGGTTCCAGCTTGGGGGGCCTTCTCTGGCAACGTCAACTCTCTTGACTCCTTACCGTTGCCTGCCATGGTATCACTCACTCAGTATCCGGCTCGAAGGACCATTGAAGGAACTGTAGGGGTGATTTGGTTCGGGGAGAGTGAGTGTGGCGAGCAGACAGGGTCTCGGTCAGAAGACCCAAAGGGCAAGGATGCAATGAGGCAAGGAGAAGGCAGGGTTTAATGCAAGAACCAGTATTTATTTTCCCTTTTGGTCTTGATTATTTTGTGTGCTGCATGAGAAAACAAAGAAACAATACAACTACAATTAAATAACGAAGTGGTCAATCAAACAGAGAAACCAACAATCATGTGCAAATACACAATTCAGAACTAAACAGCAAAGGCAACGAACAAGCAACAATCATGTGTGAATACGCAATCCACAACTAAACAGCAAAGTAACAAACAAGCAACAAACAATTCCCACATGGCTCCTAGCACATGTCTGAGAACAAAGGGATCAGCAAAACTACCACAAGGCCTACAAATGAAACAATAAACAATGAATTGACCACTCACGTTAACTTGAAGACGCACACTTCAGGATATGTGGAGGAAACTCAGGACACAGGGTTAAATTGGTGTGCTGGCAGGGAGTGCAAAGGATGAACTAAAGGGTGAGCAGGCTATTTATAGTCTCCGCCCCTTAGCTGGCAGGTGGAGTGGGATTCAGTTTGGCAGATTCACCATATTAGAAAGATAACTGAAAAAAAGGACGAAAATCCAGGGAGTCTTTTCAGACGGGATGTTTCGTTGAAGGGGGTCAATGGGTGGAGGGATGAGGGAAGGATGGGATGAAGGGATGGGAGGGATTAAGGGATGTCTGGATGACAGGGTGTAAGGATTGAGAGATGTTGGGATAAAGGGATGAAGGGAAGGGAGGGATGAAGGATGTCGGGATGTTGGGTTGAAGGGATGAGAGAAGGGAGAGATTAAGGGATGAAGGGATGAAGAGAGGGAGGTATGAAGGATGTAGGAATGAAGAAATAAAGGGATGAAGGGATGAAGGGATGTAGGGGTGTATTGTTGAAGGGGGAGATTAAGGGTGGAGGGATGAAGGAATTTGGCTAAGTATGAGTAGGAGGGAGAGGGAGGATGAAGAGAATGGAGACAAGATGGCCGGATGTTTGGCCGGATAGTGCTGCCTTCATTTTAAGTTACGTTGCTCAGCGGAAGCAATACAACCACTTTTAAATCAAATGATTTCCTATCAATATTTTCAGTCATGTCCTTCCTTTATTAGGTACGTGGCAACAAGCAGGATGATGTGCAGCGAGGCGGTCATTAATAAATAAAGATCACCCTTGAGGCTGATCAAGATCCCCCCGGCTCCTCGCTGCACACCCTCTCTTATCTCAGAGAGGCCATCACACGCTCAGAGAAGAAGGACCATTTATTTGCATGTGGCGAGGAAAACTTTCCCAGAATCCTGCAGCTTCTCCCCGTCACACTGACTCTGAGAGATCGTGTTGCGTCATATCTGCAGGAATAAATCAGCTCCAACACGCATCGGTGTGAATGATGAATATGTTTGCAAAACAAACGGCTCTGCTGCATAACGACGACATAAAAAAAGTGCATTTCTTCCGGAGCGTACCTCCCATAAATAAGAGCAATCTGCCACAGCTCACTGATGTGCAGCAGCTCGATGTGCACGGCTAATTGCTGAGATTCATGCTCAATCCGACACTCACAGATGTTTGATTGTCAGAGGAACTGTAATGGCGGTAAGGAGGAGTCGGGGTCAGCGTATGTTTCCCACCTTGGATGCACAAAGCTGTAAAGGAGAATCATCATTTCTCCTTCGCTGTTGTTTATGTTTATGGGTCAGATTACAATGCTGCAGCGTACAAGAAAAGCTCCTGATAATAAACAGTACAAGAAAACAAATGGCAGAGAAGTAATCAATGAAGTTAAGGGTAAAGACCACGACTCATACATTTAAAACATCTGTATTTTTATTGCCATGTAAGAGATAAGGAATATTACACAGGGTAATCACAGTTAAGAGGGATTAGGGTAAATATTGACATGCTTTTTTAAATCTGCATCATTGACTTTGTTAAGCTAAGTTATTGGACTCAGCTATCACCCTAAAGTTGTTATACCCAACATGTTAGCAAGCAGATAACTAGTGCAAATACGACAGCTGAACTCCGAGGCAATCCATGACACCACTTCCTAATTTTAATATACAATTAAATAGATATTTTCAGATGTTTTCACTACCACTTTATTCCTTCAGAAGGGGTAAACTGCAACAATCTGTAGGTAAGGAAGTATATATCCAACACAGAGTTGGTGTAACGCGATACAAAAGTAAGGAGTCTCAGTATCGCAGTTACAACACATTTTAAATGATGTGGTGTTTAGTTTCTAAGAACTCACAAACATCGTGAGACATTCTGACACCAGAGAAACAATTGCGCAGGTAGAATAGTAACTCAGTAAGCCTGTTTCCTATTGGTTAAGAGGACAGCAGGAACAGATTCACAATGCAGAGCTGCAGACTCACAATGCAGAGCTGCAGGCTCACAATGCAGAGCTGCAGGCTCACAATGCAGAGCTGCAGGCTCACAATGCAGGTCAGGGCTGCAGGCTCACGATGCAGAGCTGCAGGCTCACAATGCAGAGCTGCAGACTCACAATGCAGAGCTGCAGGCTCACAATGCAGAGCAGAGCTGCAGGCTCACAATGCAGAGTTGCAGACTCGCAATGCAGAACTGCAGGCTCACGATGCAGAGCTGCAGGCTCACAATGCAGAGCAGAGCTGCAGGCTCACAATGCAGAGCTGCAGACTCGCAATGCAGAGCTGCAGGCTCACGATGCAGAGCTGCAGGCTGAAGCAACAGAAGGTAACTCTCTCTGGGTCTGCTGCTTGAACCCAGAGAAGCTCAGAGACTCGTGGCAGAGTGTTGAAGATCTGCAGCCTCTGTCTTCTGTGGAATCGCCGGCTTTTAAAAAGCTTGTCAGCCAAATCCCCGTTAACACACCAATGACCAGGTGAGCTAACGCTGCATAGAGACTGGTTCATATGCAGCAGGTCACAGGGCCGGTGAAAAGTGTTCTGTCTGTTGTGACTTCCTGTCTCTGTTTCCCCGTCTGTCTGATTCTGTGTGTTAGTCTTGTGAGTAAAGATGCCTCTCTTCCCTTCTGTTCTCCATCAGTCTGTCATCTATGTTTCCCCCAGTGGTGTCCAGTGTGCCCTCTTTGTTTTGCTTCCCAAGTTTTCTCGGTCTCTTCTCCCTTTTTCTTTTGCTATTTCTGATCCTTTGGTTTTCCACCTTGCCTTGTCAGCTTTCCTAATTAAAGCTTGCTCAGTTTCTATACTGGCCTCCATGTGTGTTTGCATCCACTCCCCCCTGTAACAGCAGTTTAAACACCAGAGGTAGTTTGTATGAGGAGGGGTGAGACTGGCTGTTTTAATGGCTGAATGAGCCCAGTGCTCAGGTGATTGACAGGTCAGCTGATTTTGGGCTGGCTGGTTGTGTAACTGACAGGTTGCATTACTCTCTACTATGGTAATGTCAATAACCTTGCACAAGTGACATTTGGCAGAAGGCACTATAAATAGCTGTTGCCCAAAGGACCCATAATGCATCAGTGTTTTCTTTGTGAGAGAGCAGAGGGTAAGGGTCTCTGTGTTTTTATCTGTGAGTAGCGTCAGTGGTGCCCATGAATCAGCTGCTGCCTCAGGGCGGGGATAAACGATCCCTGATCCCGCCGTATGTTGCTCTTTATCCCCCCCCCCCCCCCCCCCCCCTTAGGCGCTCGGTTCCTATATGCTAACCTCCACATGCTCGTGTTGTGTGATTTTAGGAAAGATGAAAGGTACTGACATACCGGATTAATGGTACTGCGTCGGTCCAGTGATGATTCAACCCCTGCTGGTCCTCAGCCAGGTACAAGACTAAATGTTTTCAGTTGTAGAAGCAACACGAGTCACTGCATCAAGGTGAATCACTTCCTAGACAAAGCCCAGCGATGCAGTCACGGTCTCCTTGGACGGTCCCAAGTCCTTATTCGAGACCTCGTTCCTCAGACCTTGTTGCGTTCATTGCGTCATAATGTAGAAACAAAATGGACGCTGCAAAGAAGAGCGCCAGGCTTTGAAGGAATTAGCCTTAGTGGCCAAACGGTGGTACTACAAAGTCCGTGTCAGCCACATGATGCCATCGGGCCCAGGAGTACTTTTCTCCCAGAGTTGGGGGTGTAGATCATTTGGCATATGAGTAATAGTTTGTCCTTTGCCTGCCGCTGTAGTTAGTGCGCCACCCAGTGACGTGTTGAGGTCATAGCCTCTTCCGACGCTCGGTTGATAGACGGCATGCAAAGAACCTGCTGTGGTTTTAAATACACATATGTTAAGAAGTATACACAACTTCTGCAAGGGGTGAGGATATCTTCATCCCTGATACTCCCAGAGGACTTTCAACATGTACGCTGAGTCTTCCTTCGGGGTAGCAAGACAAGGCGGCCATCTTTCCTGTAGACGTTAGAGACTCCAAGATGAAATGGGGTCTCACGGTACGCCTCTCCACCTCGTTTAATGACTGTATAATAATAAGTTGTCCACATTGTAGATGACAGAAAGACAGAACATAATCTCCTTTGTGGTGCAAAACATCAGATAGTTAGGGAGGTCTAATACAACTCCACTAAATGATAATGCTAGCAAAACTCAAACTATATTCGACACTTTATGGAGTAAATAGTTAGGAACATCCAAGGACGAATATTAAGACTGGTCTGTGTGTCTGCAGTTTGGACAAGTAGACTGCAGTGGGTTTATTAAAGCGTTTCAACCATAGACTATATACAGTCTATGGTTTCAACCAAACACAGCTGCCTGCTGTTCCTGGAAATGAGTTTGATTCTGGGATTTATTATATTATTATACAATGCACGATTGCACAATGAAATGTAGTTGTAGACAATACAACAGAACAACACAGAGTCCAAACAGACAGTAAATGTGCTGCAAAACCAAACATTTTCCACCAGTACAACCACCTAGGATCGCCCCTCGTGGATGAATAAAATAAGTCTATATTTAAAATATTTTATGCTGAACATATATTTATTTTAGAAATGAGTTTTGCACCAAGGACTCAAAATGTCCTTCCTCCCCTGGCCTGCACTGGATACAGATGACAGTAAAGTCCTGTTTCTTCCTCAGAAAGCAGACTTCCTCCTGTGAATGAATGCATGGTTGGCATTTAAAATGAGCGGCAGCTCCTCACGGTGGGGCTGAGCTGATGTGAGGGGTGAGGACGGGTGTTTAATATGTTGTGCTAATACAGCTGAATGTCAGGGGACGAAATATGTCCTCCACATCGGCCCGTCGGAACATATTGGCTGCTCTCGGAGGCCAAGAGACGTCTGCTCATAACTCCTCGGCGTCTGGGTGAATATCAACCCGGGGTTCCTCTCAACTCCTTCCTTTCTGGTCCTTTTTGTTTTCTAAGCCTCTGATTCAGTGTCCTAACACTCAACAGACAGAACATAACAGAAGCAGGAACAGTCATTTACTTAGATATTTTCTCCATATATGGCATTAGGATCAGAGGCAGGTAGGCGCTCCTGAACCAAGGAACACAGGATTTTCTCAGATTTCTCTAACTTTCATTTCGCCAGGAAAGTAAATGTTGACTGTACCTCAGATTGTATTTCTTTCTCTGTGCTGTGGGAGATTGTTTCATGTATTTTTGGTTTATCCAGGAGGATTTGAAAAGCCTTACGTAAGACGAGAGGACTCTGAATTCTGTGTGTAATCCAGTTTGTTACGTGTTGTTCTGCAGAAGGTAAGGGGTTTCAGTGTCTCACCACTCGCCTGCATACCAGCATAACTCTGGTGAGGATGCTGTTGTAAGATGAGACTCTACATTTAAAGCATGAGTCTGAACCATGTCCCAAAACTCATCCGGACTGTAGTTCCCCTGCAGTAAATCCAGCAGCTACCCTGCAGTATACAAAGCATTCAAACTAGCTGCACCTTTACCAGCTCTGAGAACACTTTAATGATCAATCATTATAAAACATATCAGAGATATTATTCTGAAATGGACCAATCAGACAATGACTACTTTTACTGTCACTACTTTAAGTACATTTAGAGGAGAGTACTTTCTACTTTCACTGGAGGAACATTTAGAATACTTTTACTGTGACAGAGTATTCCTACACTCTGGTACTTCTACTTTACTCAAGTACAAGACCTGAGTACTTCTACTTTACTCAAGTACAAGATCTGAGTACTTCTACTTTACTCAAGTACAAGACCTGAGTACTTCTACTTTACTCAAGTACAAGACCTGAGTACTTCTACTTTACTCAAGTACAAGATCTGAGTACTTCTACTTTACTCAAGAACAAGACCTGAGTACTTCTACTTTACTCAAGAACAATACCTGAGTACTTCTACTTTACTCAAGAACAAGACCTGAGTACTTCTACTTTACTCAAGTACAAGACCTGAGTACTTCTACTTTACTCAAGTACAAGACCTGAGTACTTCTACTTTACTCAAGAACAAGACCTGAGTACTTCTACTTTACTCAAGTACAAGACCTGAGTACTTCTACTTTACTCAAGAACAAGACCTGAGTACTTCTACTTTACTCAAGTACAAGACCTGAGTACTTCTACTTTACTCAAGTACAAGATCTGAGTACTTCTACTTTACTCAAGTACAAGACCTGAGTACTTCTACTTTACTCAAGTACAAGACCTGAGTACTTCTACTTTACTCAAGTACAAGATCTGAGTACTTCTACTTTACTCAAGTACAAGACCTGAGTACTTCTACTTTACTCAAGTACAAGGTCTGAGTACTTCTACTTTACTCAAGTACAAGACCTGAGTACTTTTACTTTTACTGAGTACTTTTACTCAACATGAAGCTGATTATTAATCCTGGTTTTCCTGTAAAAGGGAAACTCTGTCTAAAGGAGAACCTTCATTTGATGGACAGAGAACTGCAGAGATAGACAGCTAAAAAGCATGCCTTTCAATGACTCACAGGGCTAACACACACACACACATACACACACACACACACACAGCACAGAGGTAGTTTGAGAGGTCAGGCGTCAATCTCTCCGCTGTGATCTGCTAAATGTCGATTTGATTCCTGTCCTTTCAATATTATTGACTGATGAAGCTCGTTCAGACTAGGTCACACACACACACACACACACACACACACACACACACACACACACACACACACACACACACACACACACACACACACACACACACAGAGAGAATGGAGTGCATTAACCCTGGCAGTGCATCTCCTAAATGTCAGCGTTTTATTGGATGCTCAATTCTGATGTTCTCCCAAATGATTCATGATTACAAATATAATTTCAGCAGAACAGGTACTTATACTTCCTGTACTTTACGTATATGTTGGTGCTAGTACTTTTATTTTTGAATGCTCTTTTGTAACAGTATTGCTAAGTACTTCTGATTTTGAGACACTTTTAACTTCCTTTCCAAATATTTTCCTCCGTTTTCGTTTTTCTTCACCCTTGAGCTGTCTTCCTACCCCTATGTCTCCTCGAAGACGAAGCAGCTTTCAGAAGCTGTGATGGTTGTTCTGCTGTTCCAGTGATAAGCAGCTCACATTAATCACTGGACTGATGGCCGGTTGGCTCGTGTGTTGAAGGACAATTAAGTCGAGAGAGACGAGATGAGTTTTCCAAATGAGATCCAAAATTCATCACTCAGAAGTTAGAGCTCCAAACCCCGGAGGTGTTCACCCCCCTCCCTCCCCCCGAACACATGAGTCACTTTCTGTAATTTGAGGGCAATTAGTTTTATCTACATCCACTTAAGCATGTGTCTATGTTCAAGAAACATGTGTATGTTCGCATGTCAGATTCACCATGTGAATTAATGCCACTGTTTTTCATTTTGATTTAGAAGAAGTGTCATATATGTACACACACACACACACACACGTTCACACACTTTACCCTCTGCAATTCATCCATCCTAGTGCTATGAGGAGCGGTGGTGGGGGGGTTGGCGCCTTGCTCAAGGACACTTCGGCGGGTAAAGAGATGAGTCATTCAGAGACTATCACTTAGTCAGCGTTTCGACACTACCTCGTCTTGAGGTCAACGGTTTTTTGAATGTTTTTTGGAAGCCTGACTCAAAAGAAATTCACCGCCCTGAAACTTTAAAGGTACCTCTAAATACACGTAAGAAATGTTCCCTGAAAGGTCAACGAGCTCTGGTGTTCGTGGTCTCCGTGCTTAAGTGAGTCATGGGTGGTATTTAAGTAAAAGTGAAAGCCTTGATTAATGGGTGAGGAATATGCGTGACATGTTTTATTCACCTGAAGGCAATTAACCATGAAGTCAAGAGCTCCTGGAACCTCAACGAACCTGAAGAAGAGGCTCATTAATCGACTTATATCTGATCTTTGCCTCACAATCATTTAACTAGAGAAGCGTCTTTCAGAGGACAAAATGTCTCGTCTTGTTGAGCTCACAGGAAGCAGTGAGAGCCAAGAAATCTGAGAGGAGAGATTTAAGTTTTCCTGACAGCAAACATCTGTTGGAAGTGTCGCTGAGGGGAACTGAATCCGTTCCAGGTCCAGAAACGCTGCTCTAAAGGCCAAAGCTAGTAGTTTGGACAAGTTAAAGTGGCTCGTCGACGACTTTTCACTTTGTTGGTCATCAGCTGGTCATCAGCTGGTCATCAGCTGGTCACTCAAACCAGTTCTGTGGCTGGCCACCAACTTCTCATAGGCTGGTCAGGGACTTTTCACCTTGTGGTCACTGGCAGGTCCCTGGCTGGTCACTCAAACCAGTCATCAGCTGATCATCGGCTCGTTACCGGCTGGTTCCAGTCGTGTACAGATCAAAAAGCTATTTATTTTTTGTTGTGTGGACTGGTAGCTAGAGTTGCCAGTTCACCTCCTAGAGCAAGGCTACCCAAGCACCAAATGCCCCCTCCCTCTGACCCCTCTCCAATAGAAATGCATGTGGGTTTTTTAGGCCTAATTGTTGGAAGTGTGCTCCTGTATCCGGTGTGCAGTATCTAAAGTAACAGAGGAACAGATAACTGTGCCCTTGTGGGATAAAGTGTGCATCCTATCTCCTCTCCTTGTTGGTTCATTAACTCTTTATGGAGGGAAACCTCTGTATTGTCACATCTGCAGGTGTTTGTATTAAATGAATGTCAGTCCCTGCTAGATCGGACCTGCTGACTTGTTTCTTGTATCGCAGGTAATGACCCGAGCCCGCTGCCGCCCGGAAACAGCACACATTACGTCAGCGTATTCCAGTAAGAGCTATCCCTCCAGAACGTAAACGTCTGCAGCAGTTTAAAGCCTGGCTCTGCATCCGATCTGTTTAAAGGATAGCAGCCACTGTGACAGCGAGGAGGCTCTGCTGTGTTCGCAGACGTCTGAGAAGGTCAGAGTCAGCTGTTTTAAAAGTTCAACCATTAATCGTGTGCTTTCTGAACTCCTGAGAGTCTGCAGGGGGATATCACATCTCCTCTCTGCTACTGGAGATCACAAAGAATAGGTCCGGCTGAGTCCAACACAGTCAAAGCGCATGGTCTGAGAGGGGTCTTTTTGCAGGTTGGATTTCAGGATCAGGGCTTTAGGACTCACTGGACCTTGGATTGTTTGTTTGTTTGTCCCACTTTGTCCTCTCAACCATGGCCTGCTGCTTTCATCCCTGACTGCTGCTGCTGTACACACGACCAGCTGTCCGTTATGTGCTTCCCTGAACGCTTTCACCCTCACAAGTTGGTGAAAATGGGAACATAACTAATGAAATTTAAAGCGCTTTTAAACGCCCCTAACAATAAACCACACCGATATAAGTGAGTGTGGTTCATCCATTACCCTGTCCTCCTTTACATTCTGCCCTCAACACCTCTTTGTCTTTCCCTGTGGCTAACGAGACCTCTCCTCATTTGTCTTGGGACAACACACACACTCACACACACCTTATCCTAGGCCTTCTCCCAGTCATATATGCTAAATGAAGCTCAGCTCAAGTTCAACCAGGAAGAGCGTCTTTATATCCTGTCATTCACGTACTGTACTTCCATCTCACTACGCCCACCACTCCAATCAGCGATCAGGGGCGCTCACTCCCCAGCTGAACCCATCACTTTCATCTCTATTCCCACAAGCCAATCAAAGCGCCTTGTCAAACCTTTAAATCTGCCCCCCCCACCCACACCCTCCTGACAGCTGTCATTGCAGGTGACTCGCCGCCGCCCTCCTACAGCCCTTCCACCTCCGAATCCAGGGTTCACGTCAAGCTTAACCCACTCCTCCATCACTCCGTTCACGCCTCCACCACCACCAGTGTCCATGATACTCCCGCTCAACGGGGTCTAATGGCCAAACACCAGTTCATTCATGTGTGTGTTCTTGCCAATTAACATATATTGTTACATCATGTCTCTCCTGATTGAGATATTCTGCGCCCAACACCATCACTCATTTTCAGGTACACGTACTTCTTCAGTGTTAGATCTTGCAGAGTATCACGCTCTGTGATGGTTTGATGCACCGCAGTTATTACTGCACCTTGGTCACATATTAAAAACACATTTCATGCAAATCCTGATCGGTTTCTCCACCGTCAGAGAGGTTTTATCACAAGACTGACAAGAAAACATGCACGTAATTCAGTTTTACATTTCCCCCAAACACCATCTCTCTGTGCTCGCAGGCGGCAAGTGAAGAAGAAATGAGGATATCGAGATTTATCTTTATGGAGTAGCAGGAGAGGGATACAGACGGAGGTGATAAACAGTTGGGAGGAGGAGGGATTCATCGTCCCACATAAAACTGAGGGGGTATAATACATCCAAAAGTTTTACTGAAGCCATAAGTGCCAACAAGGTTCACACTGTTGAAGATGCCTCTAGGTTTTAGAAGTCCAAATTTGGAGAAAGAAATCTGAAGTTTGAAAAGAAAATTGGGAGACAATTTTAGAAGTCATAAATCAGGAGGAAAAAAGAAGTTTGATCTTTTAGAGAAAAAAGTGATGATTTTGAAGAAATATTTGGAAATTCCCAAAAGTCGAAATTTGGAAAAAAAATCAGAAGGAAAATGAATTGGGAGACAAAAAGTGTGAATTTTGGAAAGAAGACATGACGGAGTTAGAATAATGAGAAAATAGTGTGAGTGGGAATCTAGAAGAGAAGACAGATTTTTTAGGAAAAAATAATCTGACAATTTAGAAAAAAATAATCTGACATTTTTAGAAGTCGACGTTTAGAAAAAAATCCAGAAATTTGAAAAAAAGTTTGATATTTTGGGAAAAAAATGATTTGACTGGTTGAGTGTCAGCACAGCCTCTTTGTGATATTCTGAGATTATTTCAGCGAAGAAAAAAAATCATAATTCTGAGATTAACTTCTGTGAAATTACACAGATTCTAAATAAGGATTCATGCAAAAAAGTCTAAATTGTGCAAAATGAAAGAAATCTTCGCAAAAAAATCCACATTTTTTGAAAGAGTTAATTGAAAAACTCAAAATTATGCAAAAAGTCTGAATATTTTTGAAAAAGGACTGAGTCCTGGGATCAAGGTAAGAAATGTGATATTAAAGCTAGAGTTTTGCCAACAGGTCAGGTCTCTGAGATCAAAGCTTCTATGAAAAAGAAAGGTTATTGTAAAAAGTCTAAATTCTTCATTTTCCAAAAATCTAAATCTAATTCATAACAACAAAAAAATCCAAATATTTTCCGTTATTATCGTAGACATACAATGTTGTTATTTTTCATCTCTTCCACAGCCCCTCTCCCCATCCTAACACTGACATCCTATTTGTTCCTTTCTTCCTGGCTCTGTCAACTCGCTCTGGGATGAATCTCCTCCCGTAGCCCTGCAGAAGAGGAGGCACAGACACATCTGACCTCAAAAATACCTCCACAAAGGAAGCAGACATTCATTAGGGCTGTGCAGCTGCTGTGGCCATGTCACACAGGTGAATCCCAGCTGAAGCCACGGTTCCTTCATTATTTCAGGAAGCCGCAGAAACATCTTTTAGCCTCAGGAGCTGTTTGTGTTCCTCACGTTGCAATAGAATAGATCAAAAAGATTCTCCAACACACCTCGACTGTGACGCTCAATAAGTAGTCATTAAAAGTTTGTTGTTTTCTTCACGGTGTCAGAGAGACCGTCACACTGTGCTTTGGTCAATAAACCACCTCTCAAATGCATCTGTTACAGCATGCTACTGCTTTATCAAAACATATAGCTGCAGCCTCCAGCCAGCCTCCTGCCAGCCGCCAGCCAGCCTCCAGCCGGCCCCCAGCCAGCCTCCAGCCAGCCGCCAGCCAGCCTCCTGCCAGCCGCCAGCCAGCCTCCAGCCGGCCTCCTGCCAGCCTCCAGCCGGCCTCCAGCCAACCTCCTGCCGGCCTCCAGTCAGCCTCCAGCCAGCTTCCTGCCAGCCTCCAGCCGGCCTCCAGCCGGCCTCCAGTCAGCCTCCAGCCAACTTCCTGCCAGCCTCCTGCCAGCCGCCAGCCAGCCTCCAGCCGGCCTCCAGTCAGCCTCCAGCCAGCTTCCTGCCAGCCTCCTGCCAGCCGCCAGCCAGCCTCCAGCCGGCCTCCTGCCAGCCTCCAGCCGGCCTCCAGCCAACTTCCTGCCAGCCTCCTGCCAGCCTCCAGCCGGCCTCCAGCCGGCCTCCAGTCAGCCTCCAGCCAGCTTCCTGCCAGCCTCCTGCCAGCCGCCAGCCAGCCTCCAGCCGGCCTCCTGCCAGCCTCCAGCCGGCCTCCAGTCAGCCTCCAGCCAGCTTCCTGCCAGCCTCCAGCCGGCCTCCAGCCAGCCTCCAGCCAACCTCCTGCCAGCCTCCAGCCAACCTCCTGCCAGCCTCCAGCCAGCCTCCAGCCGGCCTCCAGCCGGCCTCCAGCCAGCATATGAATATGTTGTTCTTCTGCAGAAAGGGCTTAAAACCACCAGCAGCCCTAAAGACGAATCAATGGATTGGATGAAAGGCAACACTCGGTCCTGCCGGTCTTGCTGTGTTCATTTGTACATTGTTAGTGTGCAGGTTGGATTAGTTGTCATTTACACAGCCCAAATTAAATTTAGCCAAATGTCACAACTCCCCTGAGTTGAGTGCAGGTTATTCAGATCACCTGTGTGGGGACTACTGTCCTAATTAGGAATTGAGAGCAGCTCGGTTAATCAGAGTGTGACGACGCCCGTTCACTCACAGGACTTTGTGATCCTTCCTCGCGCTGTACCTCACTTCAGAAGTTGTGAGCCAGAAACTCGACTTTCCCTCTTTTGGCCTTTCTTTTAATGATCGAAGGTGACTTTAAGGACACTCAAATTAGCATACAGACTTTGTTTTGGATGGTTTATTTCTTATTTAAAACCCCGTTTACACACATCTCCTCATAGAATAGTGCAGGAATGAGACCTAACAACCCACACAGCACAACTCTACTATCAAAGGATCGGTTGTTTTATTGTTAAGGTTATCTCTCGTTTAATTCCTCGGGCTTCTCCCCAATCAGCTGAAATCATGGAGGGTCAGTACCACCACACCAGTGGAAACAATGGCATGCATGTTCGACTTTCTTGCACAACAAACACTATAGAAGTCCATCTCTCTCAAGAGGAAGTTAGTCATGATTTCTGCACAATCTTTAGCAATTTAATGAACAGCCTCTCCCCTGACTGTATACTGTTCGCTCCTGACACATGCAAACTATTGCACCACAACAACAGCAGTTTAGTTTACTGATACGTCCCCCTCTCTGTTGGATTCACTATAAATACAGCACTCCCAACTGTGCAAAACAATTCATATCAGCCTCCTGGTGGTAATCATAAATCAGACGAAGGGGCATGTTTTTCTTTCCTGCAGACACCCTCTTGAGCTGCGAGGGTGTGAGCAAACACCGCAGGGATCAGCCCCTGCAGTTGTTGATTTTAAAGAAGAACCCTTGGATTGGAAACTCCAGCACTTTAAAGCAAGTATTTTTCTACATTTTTCCACCAATTACGCCTCTAATCAGTGAGTTTACTGGCGTCCCGCAGGCTGAAAAGACGAGTTCCCAGTCCCAGTCGAGACGGTTTTAAAGACCTTGTTTCTCCGGCCACACTATTTTATTCAATTGCTCCAGTTCTGTCATTATACTGCACATTTCCTCCGCCCGTACACTGCTCTTTGGCCAAAAACAAGACGGAGAGAAAGACCAGGGAAGATGGATTTTCAGCACGGATCAGATTGCACCTGCACCGGTCGGCGAGGGACTGTGGTTTGGCGAGCAGGTTGTGAGTTTTACTGCTTTATTCTCAACAGCGCTGAGGAAAGAGACGGATCGAGTGCGGGTAAAATATGGCCCTCTGGTTAAAAGTGCAGGGAGGGAATATCCCTTAACTCATTTAATCCTTGCCTGTTTTATTCTAACTCATTTGAGCCTCTGTGTTTTGTGCCCTGGGTCAAAGTCATGGTGATTAACCTGAACTGACCCTAAAAGGACATTTGTTTTGTGTTAAAGAGGCCGGTTTTTACTTCAGTGTATTCTATAGGTTTTAGTGCATGTAAATAGTCTGCAGAGGCTAAAATCCCTGTGTTCCCTCCAGAGGGAGTTTCTTCTACATCTGTGACGTCATTATGGGACACTCACGCTCCTTTTGGCTAGCGCTCCAACACATTGTAATGTGTGTGTAATGCAGACAGTGTGAAACTGAAGCGCCTTCCTGAGAGGTGTTTATGTTTCAGAGACGGATTCAACCAGCTCAGACTGGGGCTCTTACTGGGAGAGAAACTTAAACAAGGTGGAGGCCAAAATAAAACCCTCCAAAGCCCTATTTCCCAGTATCTTTGAAGGCACCCTATGGTTTTACCTTTCCTTTCTATAGGTTTCTGTGCATGTTAATGGTCTGCAAAGGCTAAAAATGGGCGTCTTTCTCCCGCACACTGATTTACTTTTCATAATTTCACTTTTTTTCCCTGAATTTACTTTTTTACTGGATTTAATTTCCTTCAAAATCCCCCAAAAAATGTTTTTCATTCTGACTTTTCTCAGAAATCGACTTTTTTCTTAGAAGAAGAAGACATACTTTATTAATCCCTTACAGGGAAATTGCTTTCTCTACTCTGTTGTGTTGACACACATTAAACACACAGAGGATATACATGCACACACAACCACATGCAGAGGAGAGGTGGCAGAGCAGAGAGGCAGCCAGGTACCCGGCGCCAAGGGAGCAGATAGAGGTTAGGTGCCTTGCTCAAGGGCACCTCGGCAGTGGCCTAGGAGGAGAACTGGCACCTCTCCAGCTACCAGCTCACTCCATATTTTTGGTCCGATCGGGACGTGAACCGGCGACCCTTCGGTCCCAAGACCAAGTCCCTACTGACTGAGGCACTGCCGCCCAATTAGATTTGGGCTTTTGTCAAAATTTGACTTTTCTTTCTGATAATGTAGACTGATATGATCCTGAACATGAGCAGGATAGGCTAATACTGGCGAGCGCTTCAATCCACATTGTGAGTGATAGGCTAAGGGGCAGGACATCTCTAAGCGGTTGACCAATCACTACAGAGCCAGCCGGCTAACCAATCAGAGCATGCAAACATGTCACAGAAGAATATCAGGTTGTTTTTCTCCAAATCTCTCTTGTAGGACGTGATTCTAAGGTCAGAGCTCTCAGGAACTTCCAAATTGACCAATAAAAATGTAGTACTCATCTAAGCTGTGTATTAAATGCAGAAATGTTCACTTTGAAACAAAACCACAACCTCTCCTCATTCAAACCGTGGCTCAAACATTTAACTCATTTTTTAAATTCAGCCTTTTGTTGAATTGGCTCAGTCTGTAGGGCCTTGGTCGGACCCCCGCTCCCCAGGCGCAGTACAATAGCTGCCAAATGAATGTAGAGGTCCGATTTTGCTGTGCTGAATATGCATATGTGACCAAATGAAGAAGGGTTCATCCTCCAATTCTTCTTCTTTAATTCCTCTTTTAATTGTAGTAAGCTTAATGCTCCAACAGGCATTTCATTTCAGGCATATCAATATAATCAGTTTGAATATAAAACACTGCACCTCCGGCGTCTTTATCCACAATGCTGAGCAGAAAGACTGGCGTTACCAAACATCTGTACTAGAGCCGGTGTTCCCTGAGTGACACACTTTGGATTTACAGGTTTGAGAAGGTGTTAGACAATTTAGCACAGCTGGAAACAGACTCATTTGTTGTGCCAATGAGATTGGAGGAAGACCCAGCTGGATGCGTGTTAATGGGCCAAATAATGAAAAGTAGCATCACGGGCCCACTGAGACCCACTGAGTGTAGTTTCCCTGAATTACTCGTGCCAAAGCTTCAGAGTGCAGTTGTTCTTCATGCCTGTCCCTGGTGGTGTGTCTCCAGGTGTTTGGCTCTGCAGCGAGATGTATGGTTTAATCAGAACTCAATTATGCATGGTTAGATGTTTAGCGCACAGATCCACCAGGAGTCCACGGGGGGAGGCAGATGCAGAGCGGCTACAGTTAATTAACCAACAGTAATTGGCAATCCCACCAAAGACATTGTGGAGCTGAGACTGTTTACAGCACGCTTCAACTGATGCTAAACTTTGACAAGGAGCTGCTCGGCAGAAATGAGGACTTCTCTTTCACCAGAAGATACACAAGCCGGGGCCTAGCACAGAAACTTCGACCCTATACATAAGCTGTCTCTGTGGGACCCCCTTCCCCTCTTGATCCAGGTCTCTCATGCATCTTTTGAAATGTTTTTACAACTGATTGAGCCAACACATGAATCTGTAGCCGTTATTAGGCTATAGTCACGAATGAACTCAAGTTTGAGTAGTAACACTAGTGGTAATAATAAACTGTATGTCAACCCTCTTTCCTCAAAGCTGGTAATGACTTCATGCTTAAGAGAACCTTCTTCATGTGTATTCAACGTTATCATTCCCTTGGTATAAGACAAAGCTTAAACAAACTCCATCTTAGTTTTCTAACCACTACATTGAGGCAGTGCTTACTAAGCTGCGTAATAAAAGACGCCTTCACCAGTTGTTGGAGACACTTGAATAGCCCTTATTTATATCAGTAAATCCTAAAAGTCGAAATCAGAGCTATTTCCCCACAGCGGCTGGGAGGCGGGGCTTAAGGATGATGAATCCTAGGGGAGGACTAAACCATTTCCCTCCTTTTGAGAGGGGTGAGAGGGGCTCCAGACCTTCACCACTGGACACAAAATTCAGTCACTCAACCGATTTAATTGAGCTAGTTTCATTTTATTTCTCTACAAAAACAAACTTTTAATTCCCTTTCTTTCAAAATCCCCCCCCCCCCCCCCCATGTGGGCCCTGGGTAGTCAGTCCCACTTGTCCCCCACTACTCAAAGTGCCTCTCTAAAACTACTGAAAACATAATTTACACAAAGAGTAATAAGTAAGTTTAAAGCCATTAAAGGAACAATTATGTGACATTTCTGAGGGTTGGGTGAAATGCAAACACTCAGACATGTCAGTCATTCCTCGGTCCTAATTATCTGCCACATTACCTCACAGGTTCGCACAAATGCTTACTGCAGCGTTACCTGTCACTCCGTCTGCACAGAGCAGAGAGCAACAGACAGGCCGCAGCATCGAACCTGACAGATGATTATTCCATATTTACCTGCGTTCTCCTGCAGCCAGCAGCCTGGCTGAAATGACACGCGATGAGCCACGCCGCCTCGGGCTCGCTGTGGCAGAAGCATGCTTTATCTCTGCGTACACACTCCCGTCCTTTATCATGGTGTCTGCCGTGTCACTCATAAAGCATCCATCAAGAGTGTCCTTGTATCGTGCTGTATCAGGGAAAGGAAATGTCTTAACATCTTAAACTCTGCTTGAACTTCATTTTTGTTCTAAACCAATATTGTTTTAAATTAGAAGCAAAACCGTCGACAAAGAGTTTGATGAGCACAACGTGTCAGACAGACAGAGTGGAGAAACATGCTCCTGTTTCTGAGGGTACAATTAAGATAGCTAACAGAAATCTGATTGTATTTTTTACGTGACTGTTTTTTGTATCCTGAGTGTCTAGTTATATGTAATCCATTTCTCCCCAAGCCTGGAAACACTGTCAGAGCAGCACTTCATCATACATGTGGACATGTTGTTGCAGAATGTTCTGTCCCAGCTCGTGGGGAAACGGGAAAGCAACATAAAACCAGTGGGATCTGGTAAATGAAAGCATGAAACATGGTCAAAATAAATGGCATGCGAGCAGCCTGAAGCAAAACAAAGGGCCAAAAGGCGTGGATGTTAACAACATATAACCAACGGAGGACTCCTAACTAAGAGCTAACTACTTATTACAAAATACACAACAAACACACAATAAAACACACTACACTAAACCACACAATAAAACACACTACACTAAACCACACAATAAAACACACTACACTAAACCACACAATAAAACACACTACACTAAACCACACAATAAAACACACTACACTAAACCACACAATAAAACACACTACACTAAACCACAGTTACAGAGTGACGAGGCGTCAGAGCCACGTCTGATGGCTGTGCACACAGACATACTGTGCTGTGTTTCTCTTTGCCCACCTCTTCTTCCTCATCTGTTAACATGATGAAGAGTTGATATGTTAAGCTGCTTTCTAGTTTAAGTCAACAAACCCTATTGCCCCCCCATCCCCGCTGAGGTTTGTCCTACTCAACGTGGGGTGGAGGTGGAGGAGGTGGAGGCCATGGGGAGTGATTTGAAATTTGAATAAGTGATAGACACACCTAGCTGGAAACATGCTGTCAGTCTGACTGAAATAGAAAACTCCACATAGTCGGGGTCGGCTGTGTGCTAAATGTTTTGACAGGTAATTATTATGATCCAAGAGAGAGGAGGAGGAGGAGGAGGAGGAGGAGGAGGAGGAGGAACCTCTGAACTCTTTCCCTCTCATTTTCTTTCATAAGATACATCTCACTGTGTTTGCATGTTTATGGAGTCATAGTAAGAATTCTTGAGTCTTAACAAGATACATCGGCAGTAAGGAGGGAAGAGACAGGTCCATCCATCATCCATCCATCCATCCATCCATCCATCCATCCATCCATCTATCCATCCATCATCCATCATCCATCCATCCATCCATCCATCCATCCATCCATCCATCCATCCATCCATCCATCCATTCATCCATCCATCATCCATCCATCCATCCATCATCCATCCATCCATCCATCATCCATCCATCCATCCATCCATCCATCCATCCATCATCCATCCATCCATCATCCATCCATCCATTCATCCATCATCCATCCATCCATCCATCCATCCATCATCCATCCATCCATCCATCCATCCATCCATCATCCATCCATCCATTCATCCATCATCCATCCATCATCCATCATCCATCATCCATCATCCATCCATCCATCCATCCATCCATCCATCCATCCATCCATCCATCCATCCATCATCCATCCATCCATCCATCCATCCATTCATCCATCATCCATCCATCCATCCATCCATCCATCCATCCATCCATCCATCCATCCATCCATCCATCCATCCATCCATCCATCCATCCGTCCATCCATCATCCATCCATCCATCCATCCATCCATCATCCATCATCCATCCATCCATCCATCCATCCATCCATCCATCCATCCATCCATCTATCCCTCATCCATCCATCCATCCATCCGTCCATCCATCCATCCACCATCCATCCATCCATCATCCATCCATCATCCATCCATCCATCCATCCATCCATCTTCTCCCGCTTCTCCGTCAGGGTCTCGGGGGTAACAGCTCCAGCTGAGAGCCCCAAACTTCTCTTTCCCTGACCACATCAACCAGCTCTGACTGGGGGATTCCAAGATGCTCCCAGGCCAGCGGAGAGATATAACCCCTCCACCTGGTCCTAGGTCTACCCCTCGGTAGGTACAGGTGTTTACTCTATATCCGATTGTGGAACAGCCTCCCAGAAGACCTAAGGACAGCAGAGCACCAACTCAAGACCCTACCTTTTAAATGTGGCTTTTTATTTTACTTTTATCCACAGAGTGTATGCAACTGAACATTTACAGAGTCCAGAAACAGACACAGAAGTCTGTTTCTGGCATCGAAAGAAGAACAAGTCTCATTTGTATTCTCACGTTCAAGTTGTTGAATGTGTTGAAGGAGAGAGAATCACCAGTTATAACTCATAGGTATTTTTTAGATTCAATCTCACATTCTGCAAAGTGCTGATAGGAGGGAGGTTCAGTTGTTTAGATGTTGCTTCTAAGACAACACCAGCTTGGTCTTCTCAGCCTTTAGAACAAGCTTTAAAGCACACAGGGTATGTTGCACAACGCTAAAGCAGTCGAGAGCTCACAAAGAGCCCGATTCAGGGTAGACGCAGAGCCATTTATCACTGTATCGTCAACATAAAAGCAAACATTTGCATTGGAAACATTCTGATTAGGGTGTTTTGAGGTCTTAGAACCCATCTCTGTGGTTCTGTGCCACCCCCTGGAGTATTACCACCTGCTCACACACTGGGGTCTGCCTATAGACAGTTCTAAAACCAACAAACAGCTTGATCTTGAAGACACGGCATATCCAGTTAAGGGTTATATTTGTTTCATATCAATGAAAAACATCATCCGAGCAGATGACATCACCTGGATTCAGCAAGTCACCGGTGCATTGGTGAATACACTTACAGTTAATCACAGTCGTGGTGAACAGACACGTTTATCTGGCCTCCTTTCACTTTCTGCTCCACACAGTTCAGCTGGTGGAGCTGGATGGCTGTTAGAGGAGACAGAAATATATAGAGACAGGCTGTTCTGTGACAGCTAAATGAGACTGACGATTACAGACGTTAATAGCTGACATTTACTCTTCAACGCTCTGGAAGTGACACCAACACAGAAAGTGACTCATGAAGTCTGCAGAGGTTAAACTTTGCACGTTTCACTGTCACTAAATGGTCGCCTTAGTGTTAACTGCCCTCCCTTTCCTCTTAATCCTCCCTCCTCAACACTTCATCAGTTTCTCTTGGTCTTCTCTCAATGTCCACAGCTGTACCTTAGGCTCAGAAACCTTGCTTCCCCACAGCCCTGCAATGGTTTCAGGGGATTGATCCAGCCCAGTGAGAACCACACTGCAATCCATCACTAAAATACCCAATTCTTCACAAGTAACCCACCAGTATCTCCCTCTGCTCCGTTAGCTTCGTATCTCGACCTTCCCTTAGCTGTATGGGTTGCTGCAGCGGTTGTTAATGTCTCATTGCTTTTGGAAAAGATAACGCCACTTAATTCACTTTATGCCTCGACTGCCGAAGGGCGCTTCCACATTGCCTTGTTGGTGCAGAGCTGACGTCACGACATTTCTGACCTCCTTACGACCTTTAAAAATGTCCCACTATTTCCTCATTACTCTAACTCCTTCTTCATGTGGTCTTCTTTTAGAAAGTCACACTTTTTGTCTCCCAGTCTTTTTCCTTCAGATTTCGACATTTTAAAATGTATGACTAATTCTTCAAAATTATAACTTCTTCCTAAAAGATCTGACTTTTTTTTTCACATTTCAGATTCTTTTCCTAAATGTAGACTTTTAAAAGTTGTTGATTCTTTTTTCAAATGTTTACTTGTTCCCAAAAATTCTGACTTTTCAAAAGTTTCTGGATTTTTTTCAAATGTCGAGTTAAAATAATTCCAACGACTTTTCCTAAAAATCGGACTTATTTTTGCAAACGTCGACTCATACAAATGTCCCTCTATTTTTCTCATCACTCTCCTTCTTCATCTGGTCCTAATCATCTTCCTTTAGAAATTCACACTTTTTGTCTCCCAATTTATTTTCCTTTTGATTTTCTTTTCAGACTTCAGATTTTTTTCTCCAAACTTCGACTTTTTTAGAATTTCCGAGTATTTCTTCAAAATCATCACTTTTTTCCTAAAATATTTGACTTGTTTTGGGATCAAATAAAGTAAGATATAATTTACTCTGGTTACGTTACATTATATGTCACTTGTTAGACGCTATTACCCAAAGCGACTCAATACTTTGGGCAATCCCCACAGGAGCAATTTGGGGTGCAGTGTCTGTCCAGGGACAGCGGTGGGGATTGAACCAGTGCCCCCCCCCCCCCCCCCCCCGTTCTAAAGAGCACACTAACGCACACACCCTCAACGTTCAGGTTTGAAAAGCTGCAGTGTAGAATATGCTGAAAGAGGATCTACAATTCATTTGAAATGCAGCACATTTGAACTCAAAATGAAAGATAAAGGGAAGATGAAGACAGGTCCAGACCCGTCGCTATGACTACAGACGCTGGACTTTAAAATTGGATCTACCCGGGGGTGTATAAATAGCACGAGTCTTTACAGACAGAGAGAGGTGAGCAGAGGAGACAGGAAACGGGACGATTAGAGGCTCTGTCCTGTCACCTGAGAGTCCAGATGAATCATCCTTTATTGAGTGGCGGCAGGTTAATAAGGAAGAGGGCGAGACGCAGGGGGTCGATATCACAAAGAAGAAAAGCCACCGTCTCTACGTCAGAGAATGCAACCTGATCAGTGAGTTCAAGATGAAGCCTTCGACACGACGCCTTCATCGACGGAGAGGAATCCTGTGATCTGCTCTAAAGGCATCACGTGCTTCTGGTTAAAGGTCGTAAAGGAACAGATAGCATCATCTTTACTTTGGCCCCAGAGCAGGCAGACTCTTCACCAGCCACTTTTATTTGTGTCAGAGTCGAACTGTTGTTGACACAAAGCAGAAGAATACACAAAGCCGGAGCGAATGTCTTTGTTTTAAAAAGGTCAAGACTTTCACTTATACAATAGCTTTGACATTTGAGAAAATATGCCTGTGCAGAGGCAAGAGTCTAAACAGACAGATATATATTTAGGTTTTCAAAGACTGGCTTCAGTGCAGTGTGATAGGGCTGCATTGCAATGGAAGGCAGTGTTGTTTATTGACTGTAAAATAAAGAATATGTGTCCTCCTCAGCTCAGTCTTTCTGTGTATTTAGACTTGCCATTATCAGTCCCTATTTGCACTGAAAGACAACAAATAAAGAAGATACACACAAGGCCTTCAGTACTTCTGTAAACCTAAACCCAGTAGTGCCAAGGTTTATGGGTAAGGATGTTTATTATCCAGGCCACCAAAAAGCTTAAATACTGACCAACGTTTTCCTTGTTGAAGATGGAGCCTGAAGCGCTCTCTTTAATGTTTGTTTTGAGAGTGTGAAATGAAAGCAGAAATATTCAGCTACACACAACTTGTGTCGCAGTTCATTAGAGCTACCAATTAACTTTAGCTCCGGGTAATGCCTGGGATGATCCCGGACGAGCCCCCAACACGTTACGACCCACCTCGTTAAGGGCGAAGGGAAGCAAAACCACCAGATGTAACTGGTGAGGTAAACTAAAGTAGGTAGAGGAGCCCGATATTCCGTTTGATTCTAAAGTCAGAACAGCTGTGAATATGTTTCAAATGTTCATCTAATTTTACAAAGATTGAACAATTGCCAATTCCTCCCGATGAGACTGCAGCTGACGACGACAATAAGCTTTATTTAGACTTTGTTTACGATGACGCCTCGGCATTTGACCTTCCCCTGGTGTAACTGTCTAATTTAGATGTGCGCTTCATCCATCAGAGGCTGACAGTTTAACACTATCGCCCAGCTGCAGAGAGCTGGCTTCAGTGCACTATGCTGGCTATAGGCCCAGTGTGTGTGTGTGTGTGTGTGTGTGTGTGTGTGTGTGTGTGTGTGTGTGTGTGTGTGTGTGTGTGTGTGTGTGTGTGTGTGTGTGTGTGTGTTTCAGTATTTCAAGAGGTCACAGGGGTTTGAATCTCACATTTCAGCCCAAAAAATGACTTGTCCAAGCTGTGCAGATTGATGGAGAAGAAAATAAGAGTTGTGCAGGAATGAGTCCTAAATTCTGGACGTGAGTTAGCATTTCAGCACTTCCTGTTCCCAGATCTCGAAGTCGAAACAGTTTTTTGAACATATGTTTAGTTCGATTTAAGGTCTGTGGTTAACACAAGCTGAAGACATTTGAACGTATTGTTCTACAACATGGAATATGTCAGTAAATACCCCACTGGTGAATTTAAATGTGACTAAGAAAGGAGGTGCCATAAACCTGCATTATTTATACTTGCCAGCGGGGGGCCGCTCTACTCTCTATAGAAGTCACAAGAGAAAGACCCTATATCTTGCTTGATTCATTTTCTTAGTGACAGCCAAAATGTCCAAGATAATAGCAATCATAAAACATTTTATTTGTAAAGCTTTGTAAATTCAACAGATGGTTGTCTGTGGAACGGAGGTTGCGTGCGGAGGCTTGTGATGAGAGTCCATGAGGTAGGAAGGAGCGTTCCCATGGATGCGCTGATGGGTGGGCAGTGAGATCTTGTATTCGATCCTGAATGAGTCAGAAAGCCAGTGGAGGGAATGAAGAACGTGTGTGATTGTATTTTCTCACCCTCATCAGGATCCTAGCGGCATTGCTCTGTATGTGTTGGAGCATCTGAAGGCTCCCACTAGGCGTGCCGATGAGGAGAGCGTTGCAGTGGTCGAGCCTTGAGGAGGAGACAAAGGCATGGACCAGTTGTTCAGCATCTGACAGGAAGAGAGTGGGACTGAGTTTTGCAATGCTCCTGAGGTGGGAGAGGGAGGTTTGCACAGATGTTTGATGCGTGTGTCAAAGGTCAGATGACGGTCAAATCTTGCTGTATGTGTCCTCCAGGGTGGGGAGGGAGGACCTAATGGTTCGCTCTGCCGAGCGCACCACCCTCTGCAGGGCGACCCGGTCTCGTGCGGTGCCAGGCTGTGAGGGTGCTCTCGACGGCTGCGGAGTAGAAGGTCTTCGGGATGGAGGGGAGACCTTGAACTTCCTCAGCCGCCGGAGGTATTCTACAAACCAATGGTACTGTTCTGCTAAGAGTGAAAATGAACAGTTTTTCTTGATAAATACTTTCATCATATTGAAGTTACTTTGAATGCAAATAGTCCGTGCAAAGTTTGCAGGAATCTTGAAATGGAATAAGCTTTGTGGACTACTTTGCTCAATGAAAAGAAGTCACCCATCTCTCCCCGTTTACAGGCCATCAATCGTCCTGTCGGCATCTCCTCAGAACACCTTCCATCCAAGTCTTGTTTTTTAATTAAATCTGACTTTAATATCTCCCCCCAGCTCAGACTCTGAGGGCTGCACACCCCCAGCAGGAATCGGTGAAATTAGACCATCAGCCTAATTTAACAGCAATTGCCTTTGTCGTGATTACAGATGTAACGTCTCACTTTGCAGTCCGACCACGCAGCAGACACATCCAGCTCTCAAGCAAAATGTTCAGGGGTTATTTATACATACGTGAGGGAGAGATTTGAGAGATTAACAGGAAGATGTACCCTTAGTTTTGCATAATGTAGGAGGTGTCTGGTACTCAGAGTCTGCGTCATTCATTTCTGTCAGTGCTTTATCTCATTTTACAGAATGTTCATGTGAATGGAAGATTAAATCCTGCACCAGGTTGTCAGCTGTGGAGTGTTGAAAGCTGTTCAAATATTAGGGTTAGTTGGATTAACAGATAGAAACGTTGTCTTCCAGTGTCGGGGAGACTGGGTGCTGCCACCTGAAAGCATTGACTTCATGTTGGAGACTAAATGATGCCTTCACTGACTGGTCAGGCTGTGACTGACACACTGTGTTACTGGGACCTTTCGTCCATCATTTCCCCGTTAAAGGTTAATGATGAAAGAAATCAGTGTCTCTCAAACTCAGAATAATTGGATCCCATTGTCACACCACAGAATATAACCTTTTAATGGTTTCCTCTCATTCTTTTTCACACATGTCTGAAACTATTCTGTCGATAGGTATGGCTGATCAGGCTCATTACTGTATACTGCTTCGATATTTGAGACACCAAACGGTTGGAAAACACTCACAGCAACACAGAAAAGAGGGTCTCACCCAGTGCCCAACAAGAAAGTCCGACACTATACAATAAAAACAAGTATGACGAATAAAGTACTACCAATACAAATGCATTGGTTTAGTGATCAAATCAATAGATTCAGTTGAGTGACTATAACACACAATGCGGTGAGACTGGGTTGCTAAAGTAAAAAGCTCCAATTCTACCCGAAAAACTCACTGAATCCCTGCACGTCTCTGCAGAGTCTAAGTGACTTCTTTCAAAACCTTCCAAACACTCCATGCAACATTTTTATAAGTTTGCATTTCTGCAGACTCTCCCCGAGGGGATTACCCACAGTTCATAGACTTATGACGTCAAACACAGGATTGGCAGAGGAAGCCCAGAGGTGTCAAAGACTTAACACCTTCAGAGGAGCTTTTAGCAGATTTATCCATCTGAGAACTGCTGAATGCAAAGTGCCTTTGAGAAGGATCGCGAATAAGTAATAAGGGTTATTATGAAGAAAGGCAGGAGGGTTTGTAGCTTTGATTCAAAAGATCTTTGTATAATCTGTGACCTTGACCTGTTCCTGAGTCTCTACCCAATCAATACTGTCCACAGAGGAGTCTCTTAGCAGATGTGTCTTTAGCTTTACTTTGAACCTGCCAGTGTAAACCAGCTCACTAAGGAGGGTGTAATGATCCCAGACAGTACCATTCCTTTATAAACAACATCTGAAAACATGAACCCTAATGTAAGCCTGGGTCATTCAGCAGAACTGTAGCTCAGCCCACGCTTCTTCTTCTTTGTCTTTCCAAATGTAGATGAAACCCACACACACACACACACACACACACACACACACACACACACACACACACACACACACACACACACACACACACACACACACACACACAGGGGATAACAGGGGCTTTGTGTTTGTGATTATCCGTCTCTCACTGAGGGTCTTTTTTAAACTCTGTGTGTAATTACCGGTGGCGTCACCCCGGTGCGATTCATCAGCTGAGCGGAGCGGCAGGTGCGGGGGACAGGCGCCGTTTGATTCTGTAATTATCAAACCATCATTACTCTCGGAGAGATTCGCTCTAAAATAAGATAACTGCTGTCATAAAAACAGGGTCAGGCGCTGTTTTAAAATGACTGACAGGATCAAATTAAGCCTGTGATGTAACAGAGTTGTGGATAATTGGGACGTCTTATCAAGTGCACTTAAGACCCGTCTCAAACACTGGCTGAAGGCAATCCACAACTGTGATGCTTCAATTTGACTTCTACTACAATGTATTCTGTCTTCTGTGTAACGAATATACACCAACCAAGGCAACGCCTATCCAGCAGTGACTTCCAGAGGTTTATACCCACTGTCTCAAAGCCCCGGGGTTGATGAGACCGGTCCAGAAAGGATGAAAGCTCTGGCTGTTGAGGAACTGTCATGGTTGACTCATCTCTTATCATTGCCTGGGAGTGGGGCTCAGTACCGAAGAAGACCAGGGTGGTGGTTCCCTTGTGAGGAAAGGAGACCAGACGGTGTGAGGCAACTACAGAGGCATCACAGTACTCAGCTTCCCGGGAAAGTTCACTGTAAAGTGCTTGAAAGGAGTTTCAGGGCGATATGCAAACCTCAGATTGTGGAGGAACTTGTGGAACGATGGAGAAGACTTACTACCAAGTTCTCCGGGAGATACTGGTCCGGGTCCTCGGCAGTGAGTTGGACTTGTTTCCGGAGAGTCTCAGCCTTTGTCACAAGTCCTGTTTGTGATGTTCATGATCAGGCTCTCGGAGCTGCTCTAAGGATTGCATCGCTGCAGATGATGTGGTTCTCATGGCGTAATCAGTCTCCGATCTTCAGCACTTGTTGAATCGGTTCAAGTTTGATAAGGCTTGGGTTAGGACTAGCACCTCTACATCTCAGGCCATGGATCTCAGTAGGAAGTCGATGGGCCGTCTATTCCGAATCTGGAATGAGTCTTTACCCCAAGTGAAGTAGTTCCAGTATCTCGGGGTCTTGTTTGCAGGTGAGGAAACCATTGGGAGCAGGATCTAAGCATCAGGAGGTTAGATGCACCGTCGCTCTAACGAGAGAGCTGAACCAGAAAGCAAAGCTCTCGATCTACCGGCCCATCTTCGTTCCGACTCTAAGGATGATTCATGACAGAAAGAATACAAGCGACCAAAATGGGTTTCCTCCAGAGGGTGGCTGGCATCTCCCTAAGGGATAAGGTGAGAAGGTCAGTCAGTATAAAGGAGCCAGTTGAGGTAGTCTGGCACCTCCCTAGGAAGGTTTTCCAGGACCAGGTCTATATCTCCAGCTGGTCCTGGAATCCCCCGGTCAGAGCTGGTTGGTGTGGGCAGGGAAAGGGAAGTGTGGCGCCCTCTGCTGGACCTGCTACCTCCCCAACGTGTGGCTAACTACTGTATTATACTAATATGTGTGTACATGCTTTGCCCCATCAGATAAACAAATACAATACAAAGGCTGGAAATAACAACAATACCAATAACAATATTAAGGTCAACAACATGTTGTGTTTACTTCCCGTCTGAAGAGGGCTGCATGGTTCTTTATGGATCAGATGTATTCCTGCATGGTTAGATGTGAGATCGATGGATGTATGGATGGATTGATAGATGTGAACACTCCACAGAACCCGACCCCTGTGGTCCCCTCTGCTTCACACCATCATATTCCCCCCGGATCGATGTGATCACTGATAGGTCAGCCTATGGATCAAGCCTGAGGAGGCTTTCCATGGCGCTGTAACGGGGCTCAGAGTGAACACTGACATGAGTGCATTGATTTATTTACGTACATCGCACCGTGTATACATCCGCTCTGCCTGCATAACAACAATAGAGAGGAGGAAAACAAAGAGTGATTAAAGAGTTCATGGAGTTAAAGTGAAGCTGAGCTGCTGAGATTCATGAGTTCGATCTGATTTAACCTTTAAATTAACCCTGTTCTACTTTAAAGAGTCCTCTCCTGCTGATGTTCAGGTGTATATCAGTATGTAGTGTCTCTACTTTAAAGAGTCCTCTCCTGCTGATGTTCAGGTGTATATCAGTATGTAGTGTCTCTACTTTAAAGAGTCCTCTCCTGCTGATGTTCAGGTGTATATCAGTATGTAGAGTCTCTACTTTAAAGAGTCCTCTCCTGCTGATGTTCAGGTGTATATCAGTATGTAGAGTCTCTACTTTAAAGAGTCCTCTCCTGCTGATGTTCAGGTGTATATCAGTATGTAGAGTCTCTACTTTAAAGAGTCCTCTCCTGCTGATGTTCAGGTGTATATCAGTATGTAGTGTCTCTACTTTAAAGAGTCCTCTCCTGCTGATGTTCAGGTGTATATCAGTATGTAGTGTCTCTACTTTAAAGAGTCCTCTCCTGCTGATGTTCAGGTGTATATCAGTATGTAGAGTCTGTACTTTAAAGAGTCCTCTCCTGCTGATTTTACGGTTTATATGTGCAGCTGTTTTAATATTTCTCTCTCTGTTTGCCCGGCCTCTCCCTGCCTGACCACACATCAGAGCATCAGATCTCGGAGAACATCTGCTCCATCTGATCCACATCAGAGCCACCGATCTGATGCCATTTACACAGATGTACAATCAGAGGAGAAAGCAAACAACATGAAGGGTCATTTCATGGAAACACGGGAGCAGAGCAGAGAGCAGACTTCAGTCCTCACATCCTCTGAGAGAAACAGGGGGAAATCTGGACGAGGGAACCTCCTGTTGCCTCTTGAAACCGTATGGTAAGTATGGTTCTGTTGTCCTCTGTTTTACATTTGTTGTATCTTATCTGTTTGTTTCTATATGTTTGTTGATGTGCAGCACTGTTGATTTTAAAAGTGCTTTAGAAATAAAGTTGATGGATAAACTTTATGAACTGTACAGGAAAAATCTAAAAGTAAAAGGAGAGAACTTTTTATGAATGATTAGGGAACTAATATTATGCATTTTAAGGGAAAACATATTATAAATTATTAGGAGGTTTTTATTATAAAGTTAGGGAACTAATATATTAAATTATGAGCGTATTTACATATTGTGAATTATTAGGGAATAAGTAATAAACATTATTATGAAACTCCTTTAAATATTACTAAAAATAATTATTAGGAATTGTAGTTGTGATATTTTAGGGAACTAATATTATTCATCACTGGGGAAAAGACGTCAATTATCATTATTTTAAATTATTTTTACGGAATTCATTTATTTTATAGCACTTTTCATGAACAAAACGGAACACAAAATGCTTTAAAATAAATAAAGAATTAGAACCAGAATAAATACATTAATTGAGAATAAAATAATGAAATAAGAATAAAACTAAAAGTGTAAATGAGGTTAACGTTGAGCCCTCAGCTGTCAGGGAAACACAGACAGTGGATTCTGCCTGCCCAATAACATCAGGAGGGAAAAGTGTAATGTCTGTCCTGCAGGGCGCTGAGTCACTGCAGCGTGATTCAGGTGGAGAGCAGACACATAAATCTAAAGTGGGAGCACTCTCTCTTAACTGGTTTTATTGTCCTCCCACATTATGGGATGTTCTGCTGTGACGCACACAGACACAAAGAGCCTTTCTGCTGCTGTCGTGTGCGTTTGATTACATGAAACACCGGTGTATGTATTGCTCTGTCTTAAAACATATTCTTAATTTCTATATTAAGCATGACAAGTACATCTCTTGGAACACAGCACAGGTTTTCATGATCATCCGTCAAAATAGATCAACATAAATAAGGGTTGTTGTACTGCTAATACATCCCTCATGTCCGCGTGCAGCAGACAGGGTAGTCTACATGAATTTGCATTACAGCACATCTTACTGTCTTAGTTACACGCATCCTGTTATTGAATTTAATCAACACAGTGCACAGATGTCATGAGTGTCTTCCACATCAGAGTAAATCTACCCGACTCACTTAGTTAACACACATCAGTCAGGGTGTGTTTTCACCCGTGAGACGAGAGGAGGCACACACACACCCTGGCTGGTTAGAGAATAACGAGCTGCAAGCATGGAGGATTACCAGCAGGATTACAGTGTTAGTAAAACCCTGAACACAGCATCCGGAGCAGGACGGAGTGTGTGCTGAGGATCTCTGGGTGTTCAGTGAGCACGCAGCTTGAGAAATGGATGCTGAGGAGAACCAGGAGAGGAGCTGTACAGCAGCCAGATAATAACCCACCGTGCACAGCTGCTCAGAGACAGCAACACATGTCTTGTTGCCAATAATAGCGAGGAGGGGGACTCTGCAGACAGCCCCACACCTGCATTAATGATCAACACACACTCTCTGCTCCTCAGATTTCAAACAGCGTCTCTTTTTCTGCCTAACCAAAGCTGGATTTGGGCCAGGACTCATCAGAAGCAGGGTTTATTAGACGACTGCTTCCTGTTCAAACAAGCCAACAATGAGAAGTAGTTAATCCAAGTCAGGATAATTAAAATGTTCAGGATCAGAAGTCTGTTTTTTTTTTTGTGGTTTTTTTATTGTAAAATGTCATGTTCTATTTCTGTGTAGGGAAGAGATTTTCAGCTTTTCAAAGTGTGAACATCCCATAGCTGACGTAACATTTTAGTAGTGGATCCTGAGTTTTAGTCCTGTGTCGTGGGTCCTGAGTACAAACTGTAAAGTCCACTGAGACAAACGTAGAAGGTGTGATATTGGGTTGTATAAATACACTTTGATTGATTTATCATATATAATTATTAAAACACTCACAGAGGGAACTTTATTGTACTATAAATACCTTTACTTTTAATATAAGTTGCCTATATTTAGCTGTTAATGCATACATAATTGTATTATTGCAGGTTTGCACTTTTATTTAAGTAAATGTTAACCACTTCTTCCAGCAGATAAAACAACACAGCCTGCTGTCCCTGTTTATTCGCTGCCTTCTGTCGCCATCTGGTGGAGAACAAGTGAAGAACACGTGTACTACAAGCGCGTTGTGATTGGCTTAAACTGCGATGTGCTTGTCACTGATTGGCTGGTAACATTTCAACCGTGTAAAGAAAGTCTTCCGTGTAGAAACAAACACATCTTGACGTTTCCCCCGTATCATTACATTCTATAAACATCATGTAAATAAGATATCATTCGTTATTAAAATATGTGTGTTTATTTATGTAATATTTAAGAAATATAAAACGGGATAAACGTGTTCTCTCCGTTATGGAGGGCTGAGATTAACCCCAGTCCTCCGGAGGATAATAGAGGACGGACCGAGTCAGTTGATGGAGTTTCGAGGATTCAGTTTGTTGAGAGAGTTTTTATCCGAAGCTGTTTTTGGACAAAATGGGAAACGTTAGAGTGTTTCTGAGAACAGCTCTGGTTCTCCTGGTGGTCCAGCTGTCTGTGGTTCTGTGTGATATAACGGACGGGAACGCGGAGCACCTGAAGAGAGAGCATTCATTAATGAAGCCTTACCAAGGTACCAGCGCCTGTTAGCATGTTAGCTTCTCTGTGTTCTGTCAACCACTGTTAGCAAGACACCAATACAATTTATTGGGTAATTATTCAAGTAAAAGTACGTTTCAGCTGAAGGTACTTTAAAGTACAAGTACTCATTGTGCTGTAAAATGTCAGTGTTTTAGTTTCGTACAATGATAGGTAGAAGGACACTGTATTCATCCCAAGTTGGGAAATAGTTTTGTCACAGCAGCATTTTTGACAGACATTGTACAAGAATTACAACATTTCTTAACAATAGATGATAAAGTACAAATAACATAAACATTGAAAGCATTATATACATATTCACAGTAGAAGTGACTCATTAATTAAGCCTCATCACGGTCTGTTAGCCTGTTAGCTCACTAGCCAACACCTCAGGGTTTACACTGCCTCTTAAGAGACAAATACAACTTATTATCTGATTAAAGGAAGTATTTTCCATTCAATGTAGACATCATGGCAGTGTGTTAAATAAGCAGAGGTGCAGGAAGTACTGCTGTGATGTGATCTTACTGTGAGTGAGGACTCGAGCAGCAGCTTTCTAATAGAGACACCATGAAGAGTTCCTCCTCAGGATGGACCTTCATTGATCCCCGTAGAGAAATGCAGGGGTTATAGCAGCCACAGAATGAGAGTTTTAAATAGAAAGGTGCTTTATTGATCCCAAATACTTAATGATTTACTGTTGGGTAGTTTAATGTACAGTAATGCTTCATATTCTGTGATATAATATGTGTTTAGCTCTGCTGCTGTCCTGTGGGAATAACTCTGTGGGAGTTTCTGATAATGGTATTTGAAAACTCTTTACGGAGTCTCTGTCTGAGTGCCACGTATCCTACTTACTGTTCAGCTACAAACACAAAGCCTCTGAGTTTTGAGGCAGAAAATGCTTAGAATTTAAACACCTCCAGTCCCCGTCTCACCAGCGTCGTTCGACCAGTTCAGCTTCATTTCTCAGAGCAAACATTAGGAAGAAGCAAACCTCACCGTCCGTCACCACATGCTGTTAGACATCAGGTGTTGGCGGCAAACAATCGGAGTGACTGAGACAGCAAAAGGCAGTTTATCATTTTAACAAAGTATAAAAAGAGCTGCAGAGGAACGTCCTCTTAGTTTGACTTCTCTGTTACTGTCACAACATCTGTAAACAACTGCATTCATCTGCATCTGAATTCTGTTACTGCTACGTCTTGTTATCCACCTGGATGTGTGCTCTTTTAAATTGTAATAAGTATATTTCTAGCTTTAATATTTTGCTTTTAACTCCTATCATTTTGTGTGACAAATAGAGGTGTTCTGATTCCTATACAGAATAAAATGTACTGTATAATTCATATAAGACCTGCAATTAAGAGTAAGGAGTTTATGCATTTCTAAGGGGTTTACAATACATGAAAGCATTAAGATGTAGCAGAAATACATCACAAAATGACATTAAAATACATGCAACACTCTTATAAAGCCAAGAAAATAACACGAAACAAGCTCAAATAATACCGTTATAAAACAGAGCAGTGTGAGTTGAGAATATTTGTCTGACTTAATATAAATATGCTAGAAGTTTTAGGTCATTTGTGGAGGTAACGAGTGACCTCATTGACTTTGTTTTAGACGTGTCATAAAAGTCCTGAACCATTATAAAGGAAAGGAGTGTGTGCAGTTAGAGACCCACACACTGGCACACTTTACCAGTATATTATAGGATGTAAAAGCAGCTTATCTCTGCTCTCGATCAGACGGTGTGCGGCAGGTGTCTGCAGCGGTTAGAGATAAGCAGGTCAGGGAGTGTGCAGCGCACCGAAGGAACATAAAGATCAAACATCGGATAAATATATTGGATAAATGCAAAGGTGTGTCAGTGAGCCGTCAGGTGTTTGTTCAGGGTGGGGTGTGTGTGTGTGTGTGTGTGTGTGTGTGTGTGTGTGTGTGTGTGTGTGTGTGTGTGTGTGTGTGTGTGTGTGTGTGTGTGTGTGTGTGTGTGTGTGTGTGTGTGTGTGTGTGTGTGTGTGTGTGTGTGTGTGTGTGTGTGTGTGTGTGTGTGTGTACTCTTCAATAGAAGCAGAAGACCTTTACTGGTGAGTAAATAAACTGTGTTATAGATTCTACATTTACAGTTAAACTAAATATTTTCATTCAAAAGAGGTGCCAGAGAAGTCAGATTAGACACAGAGCCCCTTCACAGAGATTATTCAGTGCAAATCCATTAATCCTTTGAGGTTATCGTCATAAATAATCTACAGAACGTTTGAAAACAGTCAGTTGAATTCAAATGTGACTCTGATAACCGGTTATTATTGATAAATCGTTGCATATCATCACCGTAGCATCATATCTCCTGCCATGTTCTTAGAAATAAAATATGAATCCAAGTTGCTGAAGTCAAAATAACCCAGATATAATGTTAGTGAGTCCATTAGAGTTTAAAACAACACTCGATAAGAAAGACCCCACTTTGATCAAACCGCTGAACGACTAAATGATAGAACATATCTTCTTTAACATCGTTTGGTTTCTCGGAGAGCTTATTCTACAAGATGAATATTTGTGTGTTTACCTGTGTGGAGCAATACTACAGAAACCTCTCGAGCTTCCTGCTTTGTGTTTGCACCGGAACTGTTGAGCAAACGCGGTTAGATCTGCTGATATGAAACCGCCTCAAACTTAAAACAACCAGTTTCTCTGGAGACGTTTACTTGAGAGACCACAGCCAGTCTAACTGGTCCCAGCTTCCTCCAACAATGCAACATAAAACAAATAGAGAAACAAGTAAATAGTGTGTGTGTTTGTGCTGCAGGAGTGGGAAACAGCGCCAGCAGTCAGTGGGATTTCTGGGGAAGCACGCTGGTGACCAGCTCGTACGTTCGGCTGACTTCAGACGAGAGGAGCAAGCAGGGATCCATCTGGAACACCGTGGTGAGGAGACACAGGCCTCTGACGTCCAACACCAGTCATTCATAATCAAGACGTCCTCACTCATCTGTTCTCATCCTGAAGCTTTGGTCAGGGGTTAAAACGGAGCTTGAGATTGAGTGGAAATAGCTTTGAGAAGTGGTTAAAGGGTCCTGGAAAGTCAAAGGAACCCCATGACGGTGTTTCATGTGTTGTTCATCATGTCAGTGCATCAGATTACTCAGAATCAGCTTTCCTATTGGTCCAATTTAGCTTTTCTCATATTGATTTATCCTCTCTTTCTGTGCAGAGATTATTCACCTTTACAATACAGTCGTATAGTTATACCTCACGGCACACTTTGGTGGATAAAACCAGTGAGTTAACGTCCACTTTTTATGACCGATAGACTTCAAAACTTTCCATTTGCACATTGTATTCAGTCCCTGTTGGAGTTTGGACTGTGGTGTCCTTCTGACTTGGGTAAAGTACTTGTAAACCCTCTGATACGTCTGGTTTCTGTGATTCTAAGTGAGTGTATGTCTCTCTGTGCAGCCATGCCACCTAAAGGACTGGGAGATGCACGTCCAGTTTAAGATCCACGGCTCGGGGAAGAAGAGCCTGCACGGCGACGGCATCGCCCTGTGGTACACCAAAGACAAACTGCACCCAGGTAACGTCCTCTGATCCCGCTCATGAACACAGTGCTGGAGTTTACCCACAATGCACCTGTATCCTGCTGCTTCTTCCTTAACCAGTTCACTGTGGTGGCTATTTTTAAAATCACCATGCAACGTCTGTGTTATTTTGCTGTTGATATAAATATCTTGACTCTTTTTATTGGATATTTATATTTATATTTATATTTATATTATTTACTTATTTTGTTTATTAAAATATAATAATTTTATTTAGATTATTTTTTTGCACATTTTAAGAAATGACCATAAAAGGTTTCTTGTGCAAAAAATATATAGAATTATTTGTCTTTTATAGAAATGATACTTTATTTATTTTCATTTACTTTAATATGTAAAAACTACATTAGTGAGTTAACTTTAGAATGATCTCTACAGGTAACTAGTAACAGAATACATGAGATTATTATCATTAGGAAACCCCCCCCCCCCCCCCCCCCCCCCCCCCCCCCCATCAGTTGTCCCATCCTGTCCAGTTGTCTGTGTCTCCGCCTCACGCCTCGTCTCTGCTCCACCTGTAGGCCCTGTGTTTGGAAACCAAGATCAGTTTCTTGGCCTGGCAATTTTTGTGGATACCTTCCGCAATGACCTCCATGGGATGGATGTAAGTGTGTGTGTGTGTGTGTAGATTGACCTGCTTGTCTCTTTGCAGGCCCTGTGTTTTCCAACAATGCTCTGTTCCACGGGCTGGCCGTATTTATAGATACTTACTCTAACGATGATGCCACAGATGTGAGTGTGTGCTCTGGTCGCTCCGTCAGCATGCTTCACTCCATTCTGAACGGGCATGTTGTTGGCATGTTAACACTGTAAAAACACACAGAGAGCCACATGTTCACCTAGCAAACACACTAATGCAACCACAGGGATCTTTATCTCACAGTCTGCTGTCTGATGAGTTTAATGCAGGGATACTCAACTTGCTTTGCCCGAAACACAAATGATTCACATCGAAGAGGCCCTATTATTGCTTTTGTGTGGTTTCCCCTTTCCTGTTGTGTGTTTTAGTGCATGTAAATGGTCTGCAAAAGCTAAAAGCATGGGAAAATGTCACAGTAGAGACACAAAATACTAATATGGACCTGAAAATGCCCCCTTTAATATGAACTAAAGGGGATAATGTGCAGTTTGGTGCTCATTTTTCATCAAAGACCACCGTAACGCACGCTATCCCGCTTATTACACGGCTACGTACTAAATAAAACAGCCTTGAATGACAATACTGATCCTAAAATGATCATATTGCTCCAGAGAAAAGTAGGATATGCAAAAGTTAGAGGGGATTTAAAGCATGGACAATATGTAAATAAATCAGGATGTGAAACGGGGAGGAACAATGATATGATTCTGATATGTTCCCTGAGGCTGTGAGTTGAGTATCACTGGTTGGATGTGTGAGGAACTTGTCTTGTATGTGTTATGCTACGTTCACACTGCAGCTCAACGTCATTCAATCAATCAAAGCTTTATTCATACGGCACGTTCACACATTAGTGATTGAAAGAACAGTCGATTAACTCAGGACTGAGTTCTCATGTGCGTCTCATCCAGATGTGATTCACCTTCAAGTATGAACGTCTAATGACTGCCAGCTGTTGGTTTGATAGGTAACTGCAAGGTAACACTGGAAGAACCAAGCTGTGTGTCTGCACGCATTTGATGTGTATACATGGTTAATTTAAAGAGTGGATCCTCTGCAGTCCTGCAATCATGGAGAGATTCATAAACACAAACTCCTCCGACCAGGAAAAGAAAGAAGAGCATCTACCCGCCAAAACATATTCTGTGAGATACGAATGATCCTTATTTCTGCAAAACGTTTACTTAACAAGACAGACTAGACTGTTCTGATCCTTTATGCGTGCATTATGGCCCTTATTTCACATTAAAGCACAAGACAGGACGTGAACAAGACAAGACACATTTCAAAGTCAAAATACAGAAACTGAGATCCTGACATCTATTTATCTTCATTGTAAATTAGGAGGCTGTGAGTTGAGTATCACTGGTTTAACTGGTGTGGAAAGAGGTTGTCCTTCTACGTGCTGACAAATGAACGTTTTGCAAGTTAGGGTCCAATGTCGTACCGGCATCACAAGACCTCAGGAACGAGCGGGACCAAGTTAGAAAGAATACACCCTTTCTGCTAGCTCAGACATATGAATGTCATCCAAACATCAGACGTTCCGGCAGTGTGTGTGTGTGTGTGTGTGTGATAGACACAGATGTTTTGGTAGATGCTTCTGCTCTGTGTCGGCAGCGCTCCTTCCCCTTCATCTCGGCGATGGTGAACAACGGCTCGGTGAACTACGACCACGGGAAGGACGGCCGCTCGTCGGAGCTGGGGGGCTGCTCGGCGGAGATCAGGAACAAAGACCACGACACGTACCTGGCCATCCGGTACTCCAAGGGGAGGCTCACCGTACGTAGTTCATGCATGCTCTGCTATTGTAGTGTAACCACGGGAACAACTGCGTCCACTTGCATCCGTGCTTTATTACCCCTTCCTCCTGATGGACCCTCTGGAGTAGACTCACTGTGCTTGCCCTCCAGAGTGAAAACCATGGGTCCAATAGTGTGTTTCTTTATACCATATAAGGTCGAATAAGTCCTCTAACTATTGGTTCATGTGTTTATAGCTGAAAGGCATGCTACAGATTTGAGCTGTTATGCACATTTAGAGTGAATGCCATTGGGTGTCATGCCCAGTAAGCATGTAGTCATACTAATGATAACGTAAGTAGAATATATATTAGACTGAGTAGAGTTTATATTGTAAGGAAACGTAGGTAATCGAGTCTTCATTGCAAGACGACTCTCACACTCGCTCTCCGTGCTGCAGGTGATGATCGATGTGGAGGATAAGAACGAGTGGAGGGAGTGCATCGACATCGGAGGAGTGAGACTCCCCACCGGATACTTCTTTGGAGCCTCCGCAGCCACAGGAGATCTGTCTGGTAGGAGCGTGAGAGCTGCACAATAATGAAGAGCTAAAATAAAGAAGTCATAAAACCGACAGATGATCAGGATCCTACCGCCATGCTTGGTAATCGTTTAAACTCTGAAACTGTATTATTTTCCAGATAACCACGACATCATCTCTATGAAGATGTACCAGCTGATGGTGGAACACACCCCCGAAGAGGAGAACCAGGACTGGACCAAGATCGAGCCCAGCGTCAGCCTCCTCAAGTCCCCCAAAGGTAGAGACACAACATACACCTGAACATCAGCAGCAGAGGACTCTTTAAAGTAGAGACTCTACATACTGATATACACCTGAACATCAGCAGGAGAGGACTCTTTAAAGTAGAGACACTACATACTGATATACACCTGAACATCAGCAGGAGAGGACTCTTTAAAGTAGAGACACTACATACTGATATACACCTGAACATCAGCAGGAGAGGACTCTTTAAAGTAGAGACTCTACATACTGATATACACCTGAACATCAGCAGGAGAGGACTCTTTAAAGTAGAGACACTACATACTGATATACACCTGAACATCAGCAGGAGAGGACTCTTTAAAGTAGAGACACTACATACTGATATACACCTGAACATCAGCAGGAGAGGACTCTTTAAAGTAGAGACTCTACATACTGATATACACCTGAACATCAGCAGGAGAGGACTCTTTAAAGTAGAGACTCTACATACTGACATACACCTGAACAGCAGCAGGAGAGGACTCTTTAAAGTAGAGACTCTACATACTGATATACACCTGAACATCAGCAGGAGAGGACTCTTTAAAGTAGAGACACTACATACTGATATACACCTGAACATCAGCAGGAGAGGACTCTTTAAAGTAGAGACTCTACATACTGATATACACCTGAACAGCAGCAGGAGAGGACTCTTTAAAGTAGAGACGCTACATACTGATATACACCTGAACAGCAGCAGGAGAGGACTCTTTAAAGTAGAGACTCTACATACTGATATACACCTGAACATCAGCAGGAGAGGACTCTTTAAAGTAGAGACACTACATACTGATATACAGCTGAACATCAGCAGGAGAGGACTCTTTAAAGTAGAGACACTACATACTGATATACACCTGAACATCAGCAGGAGAGGACTCTTTAAAGTAGAGACACTACATACTGATATACACCTGAACATCAGCAGGAGAGGACTCTTTAAAGTAGAGACACTACATACTGATATACAGCTGAACATCAGCAGGAGAGGACTCTTTAAAGTAGAGACACTACATACTGATATACACCTGAACATCAGCAGGAGAGGACTCTTTAAAGTAGAGACACTACATACTGATATACACCTGAACATCAGCAGGAGAGGACTCTTTAAAGGAGCCCTGTATTAAATAATCTGTGACCCTCACAGACAACATTGACGATCCCACCGGGAACTTCCGCGGCACCCCGCTCACCGGCTGGAAGGTGTTCCTGCTGCTGCTCTGCGCTCTGCTGGGAATCGTGGTCTGCGCGGTGGTGGGAGCGGTGGTTTTCCAGAAGAGGCAGGAGAGGAACAAGAGGTTTTACTGAGGAGAGACAGACGGGAAACAGGATCCTGTGCGATGTGGAATGAACTGTTTCCAGACGACAGATGGAGCGCAGTCAATGTGAATTATTTTCTAAAGATTGTACAAATGTTTATATCCTCGGAGCTCTACGGTAACGTTCTGTTGTTGCTAAGAAGCTGCAAAACCAGTGTTGACCGTTATGAGGCCGTGATCAGTGCTGTTTCTGTCCTCTACACTCTCTCAGTTCCTAACCTGCCCACCGTCGTCTTCCAGGCTGTTTTAACTGATTATTTATTGGATGGAGATAAAGAGTGAACACGTGAATTATCAATGCTCCCCATGGTTTCTCTATCGAGGGAGTTAGATGTTCTGCTTGTTGGGTCTGTTCCTCTCCTCCGTTCACCCTGCTATCATGCTTCTGTTTAATCATAACTGGCAAACCCTTTAAACAGACCACTAACGCATCATCTGACGACCTTAATTGGTCAATTAGCATCCAATTAATCAATCAGTCCACAAAATGACAAATCATTCAACCAAAAACCTGTAAGTTATTTCAGAATGCTCTAAATCACAGCAGGCCTGGTTTTACTTCATACTTTATCTCAGATTTGAGAAACTGGAACCAGGTTGTTCATATGTAGTCTTTTTATGATCAATTTATCAACTTAAAAACTCCCCCAACAGTCGACAAACATCACGATGTTTTCATAGTTCTATGAAATGGAAAACCCCGGCAGAGGTAAAGCAGAGGCCTCTATTTCTCACAGCAAAGATATACAATGCAAAATGTGATTTGCTGTTTACTTCAATCATGAAACCACATGCCAGGTTGCTGACGCCATGAACCTGGAAATGTTGAGAACCCCAAAGTCTTATGATAGAATTGTATTTTAGGGGTCTCCAGCACATAGAAACTGCAGGATGCTAACCGTGCACGTGTTGGACAATTAGCATAAGTTGCATTAATTAGCATATGCAGACAATAGCTAGTAACGGCATGAACGGTTTGGACGTTTTAGGAGTGGTTTTTGAGGTATGTTGAGGATGCTAACTCAATTTCTGACATTTGTATGATCACTTTTAAGCAGAAAGAGCTCATATTTGTTCTCCCGGTGCCATTTCTCATCCTGAAAATATCAGAAATGGGCTCAGCATCCTCAATAACCTCAAAAACCTCTCCAAAAGTGTCCAAGTCGGCCCAGCTATTTTTCCCTTCATATGCTAGTTGTTAACTTATGCTACTTTGTCAAATTGCCCAACATATGCAGATTAGCATCCGGCAGTTTCTATGTGCTGGGGACCCTACTATACTATCATTAACTTTGAGGTAATCAACATGTCCTGGTTCACAGCAGGACTCTGAGCTGCAGACAGACCTTTCTAATAACCACAGCTTCTCCTTTCAACAGATAAGGCCACTTAAAGGGTCCAGTGCACACATGACTGGATGTTAAAAACGGCTCCATCATATTTGATCTTCGTTGTTTAAGCACTATTTTCTCCAGAATATGCCTTTGTTATTTTTCTACGTATTTGTTTCCAGCTGTTTAAAATTCCTAAATAAATTCTAGTATAATTAATATTAGAATCATTGACGGGAGCTGCTGAATCCTGAGGTCCCTGAATGCATCGCTTTAGTTTCTTTTATTGACTTGTTTGTTTGCTTTCTTGTTGGTTTCGTCCAGCTTCCTTTTCAATTATGTTCCAATTCTTTTGTAGAATATTTTACAGAAACTGCTAAAAGTAGAAATGAGGATTTGATGACGCAATCGAGTTTTGGCTTTTGCTGTGTTTTTGAATCTGTTCAGTACTTGTGTTTCTGTCACATCAGAGGTTTTGTTGTGATGGGACTTCTCAGCAGAAATATTTCATTAAATGAAAAGAGAAACGGTTCGAGTTGTAGTGTGTTGACAAGTTTTAACCACGTATTACAGAACAGAACAGCTTAGAGAGAAGAGTTGCATCTGATCCACTCAGAATGCTTACAAAAGAAACAGTCAGAATTTTGAGAAATAAATCCGATTTCTTTTTTTCAGGAGAAGTTTACAGAACAGAATTGAGAACTTTGGAAAAAAATAGAAATAGAAAAAAGTCGAAAAATCCGTAAACATTTTTAGAAATAAGTTTCATTTTTTGGGGGAAAATTGAGAAATTTGAACAAAATCAAATTTTGAAAAAGTTATTGATTATTGGATAATAAATCAGAGATAAAAAATGAGACTAAAAGTGTGATTTTTTAAAGATGTTAGGGCCCAATATATGTAATCTCATCAGTAAATCCAGAACAACCTTTATCATATCAGGCCATCTTCCTCATAATCATCATCCTCTCTACAGGAGCTCTATCGGGTTTAACCACCAGAGGGAGCCAGAGTGCTGGTGTGTGTGTGTGTGTGTGTGTGTGTGTGTGTGTGTGTGTGTGTGTGTGTGTGTGTGTGTGTGTGTGTGTGTGTGTGTGTGTGTGTGTGTGTGTGTGTGTGTGTGTGTGTGTGTGTGTGTGTGTGTGTGTGTGTGTGTGTGTGTGTGTGTGTGGATCAGTTTAACACACTCAATGAAACAGATGTTGATGACAATTTTAGGCCAAATTTTAATTATGCATCATTTGGTAAATTAAGAAATGCCCATTAAAAATAATTAATAAATAGAAATACAATTAACCGTTAAGTAAGTGTAAATAAATGAGTCAAAATAATAAGATCATGTGTTTGTGTGTTCAGTGTTTTTAATATTTGTTTTAAATTGAATATATCAGATTAAGAAACTAATTGGATCAGCTGTTTTAATACAATTATTTTATTATTATTAATAATTGGTTTATTAAGAAATGCTCAAGGCAGAACATAACAGTGTTCAAAACGTAGCAGCCTGCAGGCTCCAGACACACAGACCCAGTGTGTGTGTGTGTGTGTGTGTGTGTGTGTGTGTGTGTGTGTGTGTGTGTGTGTGTGTGTGTGTGTGTGTGTGTCTGCGTTTTGTAACTTCACTTCCACACCTGGAAACTGTGACTGACAGGAAACCTGACTGACTGCAGCCTCGGGGGTCTTAAAAACACCTGCCCACCTGGGACTTTGATGGGTCATATTGACTCGATTCTGATTGGCTGCAGGATGCCCATTAAGTCCTTTAACTCCCTTTGCTCTGGCTGTGACTAAAATTAAGTCAAGTCGTCTGTGACGTATTTATAGGAAGACCTTAAGCCTGAGTCTAAATCCATTATAGGAGTTACACACCAGGAAAGCCATTGACCTCCAGACCAGGGGACAGGAAGTGCTAAAAACTGTAGGTTTTATTTGGGTTTTCTTGTCCTGTGTTTTGTTCCCGGCCTGAGCGCGGGGTCTCCTCAGGACGGTGTGTTTCATGGAGAGCGTTTGAGTTGACGCCCTGCTCAGTCCGTGTTGCTGAAACAAGCTCCCAGTACGGGGCCTGCATGCTGGTGCAGCTCTGTTTGGTGTTTTGTCTTTTGCATTTATTTTATATTGAGTTTATCTCAGTTCCTTTCTCTGTTAGAACAAGGGACCAATGCAGTTTACTATTGATCGGACAAAACACTTCACCCTTACATAATATACACACACACAATCAATATGTGTAGCCGTGACTGAAAACATGCATGGTCTGTAACATAAGAATGAAATGGGAATAAAATAAGATAGTTATTAAATAAATAAGAATAAATACAATTCAGTTAAAGCCAAATTAAAGAGGAGGGTCTTGAGTTGGCTACATTTCATCAGATGTTTTATTCAGTTCTTATTTCTGCCTTTCCTCGTCTTGTTGCTGTTTACATCACAACACATCAGCAGCTGTCTCTCCGTCTCTCTCCGTTAATTTGTTTCCTCAGTTTGTCCTCAGCAGCGGTGTGTGTGTGTGTGTGTGTGTGTGTGTGTGTGTGTGTGTGTGTGTGTGTGTGTGTGTGTGTGTGTGTGTGTGTGTGTGTGTGTGTGTGTGTGTGTGTGTGTGTGTGTGTGTGTGTGTGTGTGTGTGTGTGTGTGTGTGTGTGTGTGTGTGTGTGTGTGTGTGTGTGTGTGTGTGTGTGTGTGTCCTGCAGAATCTGGGATCTTCCTCTCACCGCTCCTCTGCTAAAACAAAGGCCCTCCACATACCTGAGTTATCTTCCATCTCTGAAACACCACAAACATCTGCAACAAGCAGCTTCTCCCCTTACCTGCAGGAACACCCCGCAGTCAAACTGATCACTACTTTCACGTGCGTGTGTGTGTGTGTGTGTGTGTGTGTGTGTGTGTGTGTGTGTGTGTGTGTGTGTGTGTGTGTGTGTGTGTGTGTGTGTGTGTGTGTGTGTGTGTGTGTGTGTGTGTGTGTGTGTGTGTGTGTGTGTGTGTGTGTGTGTGTGTGTGTGCTCTCATCCTCTGTCCCGTGTCTCGTACAGCTGCAGCATGAATTGAATTCAACACATGGACTTCCTACAATCGGTGTCTTAGAGGTTGGTTAGTGATGATGTGAAGATGTTCAAATCCTGAAAAGGAAATATGTGCCATGATTGCCATTATACTCTGTAGGCTCTCTTCTTCTTCCCTCTTTAATCTCACACCGCTTTGACTCACATCTTAACTTGTCAAATTTTTCTTCTTCTACCGTTTGTTACTTTCTCTTGGAGTCTGGAGGTGTGACTGAACACCTTTGTGTGTCTACAAACCGTAATGATTTTCTCTGAGGGTTTAATGGCTCATTGCTTTTTCACTGAAGCAGCAGCTTTCCTCACACCTGTTGATCTGCTGCTTCATTCAGACCTTAAGTTAGAGGGAAATGCATTCTAGGACGGGCATCTTTAGAGGAAAGCATGTGGTGCAGTGATGATGTATTTTTGTAGGCCGACAAGGAAGTTAGGATTGGAGGGGCGCCTTGGACAAAAAGCAATGGGATTTCTCCATTGCTTTTTGGTACACGATTAGTTCAGCAGGATAATCACTAATGATTTCTGAACTACAGCACGGTCACATGACTTCACCTCACCACCGCTAAGCTAAAGGCGGCTAATGTTGGGCTATAAAGGAACTACAGCACGGTCACATGACTTCAGGTCACCACCGCTAAGCTAAAGGAGGCTAATGTTGGGCTATAAAGGAACTACAGCACGGTCACATGACTTCACGTCTCCACCGCTAAGCTAAAGGAGGCTAATGTTGGGCTATAAAGGAACTACAGCACGGTCACATGACTTCAGGTCACCACCGCTAAGCTAAAGGAGGCTAATGTTGGGCTATAAAGGAACTACAGCACGGTCACATGACTTCACCTCGCCACCGCTAAGCTAAAGGAGGCTAATGTTGGGCTATAAAGGAACTACAGCACGGTCACATGACTTCAGGTCACCACCACTAAGCTAAAGGAGGCTAATGTTGGGCTATAAAGGAACTACAGCACGGTCACATGACTTCAGGTCACCACCGCTGAGCTAAAGGCGGCTAATGTTGGGCTATAAAGGAACTACAGCACGGTCACATGACTTCAGGTCACCACCGCTGAGCTAAAGGCGGCTAATGTTGGGCTATAACGGCTGCTAGAACTGAAGAACTTCTCTAGTTTACTGACGTTTTTTAATAACTAAATGTTCAATTCCCTTCAGCCTGTGTTACCGCAGATCTTATTTCAGGATAACAATCTGCCTAATTATTTCAAGGGGAAAGTATGTTGAACAACCATCCCATTGTTCTTCCACCAGAGAAAATAGTATGTCTTTGTTCCAATCGTAAAAAAACATCTGCATACTGGTAAATAAATACTTAAGTAGAATGAATCCTGTCAGAATGGGACAAGAATGTACAAAAGTGGGTATTGTTTGCCTACTGCAGAGAAGATTATCTTTCAACCTCCTAGTCGAGTTGTTCTTTGCAGCAAACTGTCATCAGTGACAGAAGGAAAGAAAGTGGTCTCGGTACGCCTCATTACATTCTCATATTATGTAAGACAACTGAACAAAGTGACGTTAGAAAAGAAAGATATTTCGTATCAGAAAGGATTGAATCGATCGGAAAACCTGCCTTTCATGAGGCAGATTCAGGCAGCAGCCCAACACTGAAACACATGAGCACAAACTACAGTTTAGAAAGGCAGGAATAAAATCTGAGCTGACAGAAAATGCTCCGTTTTAGTTTCACACACACAGTTAAGATCACACACAAGGTTCACCTGCTGAATTAAAAACAGAACAAATGAACCAAAGAAAGAGAAAACCATGAGGCAGATTCAGGCAGTAGCCTACAGAACAGAACAGCTGACAGAGAGAAACATCTGATCCTCTCAGGATCATGAAAAGTAATCCAAAAGTCAAACATTTTGAAAAAAGGGAAATTTTGGATAATAGTTACAATTTTGAAAAAAAAATTTAAATTTTGAGATTTTTTGAAAATAAGTTTTAAAAAGAATTCGGAGAAAAACAAGAAACTTTTTAGGTTTTTTAGTGGAACATTTGCACTTCTATTGGCTAGCACTCCAACACATTGTACGTGATAGGATAAGGGGCGGGACATCTCTAAGCTGTTGACCAATCACAACAGAGCCGGCCAACTAACCAATCAGAGCAGACTGGGCTCTGGTTTCAGACAGAGGGTGAAAAAAGGTGCTGCAGCACAGGCAGTCTGAGAAACATAAAGAGCTTTCTGAACATTAAAGCATGGAGACATGGAGACATGGAGACATGTCCCAGAGAGAGGACTCTTTAAAGTAGAGACACTACATACTGATATACACCTGAACATCAGCAGGAGAGGACTCTTTAAAGTAGAGACACTACATACTGATATACACCTGAACATCAGCAGGAGAGGACTCTTTAAAGTAGAGACACTACATACTGATATACACCTGAACATCAGCAGGAGAGGACTCTTTAAAGTAGAGACTCTACATACTGATATACACCTGAACATCAGCAGGAGAGGACTCTTTAAAGTAGAGACTCTACATACTGATATACACCTGAACATCAGCAGGAGAGGACTCTTTAAAGTAGAGACACTACATACTTATATACACCTGAACATCAGCAGGAGAGGACTCTTTAAAGTAGAGACACTACATACTGATATACACCTGAACATCAGCAGGAGAGGACTCTTTAAAGTAGAGACACTACATACTGATATACACCTGAACATCAGCAGGAGAGGACTCTTTAAAGTAGAGACTCTACATACTGATATACACCTGAACATCAGCAGGAGAGGACTCTTTAAGTAGAGACTCTACATACTGATATACACCTGAACATCAGCAGGAGAGGACTCTTTAAAGTAGAGACTCTACATACTGATATACACCTGAACATCAGCAGGAGAGGACTCTTTAAAGTAGAGACTCTACATACTGATATGATCCTTCTACCATCAGCATTTTACCCGAGGCGTCACTGGTTGTTTTTCACCTTCATTTAAATGTTACTCCTTTCCTTTGTCTTTTACTGTCACTTTTTTCCAACAGTTCTCTCCCCCCTCTCGTATTATCCTCTCCTCCTGTCTCCTCTCTTCTATCGGTCCACACACTTCTGTCCTCATCTTTGGACATGGGCACTGATGAATATCTCTAGGGAGTCAAGCATGCGACTGACAGACGACAGATGCTAACAGCAGGTCAGTGTGCAGAAACAGATCCCTCCAATCACACGACCGGATAAACAAAGCTGACCAATCACAGGCAGGCTTTGCAGTAGACTGTCTGACTGAAGCACTCAAGTGGTAACAGACCGGCAGGTAATCAACACCACTTTTCTACCAAAGAGGTTCAAGGGCCCGTTCAGAGACGTGCAGCGGCGCCAGCTCTCGGTACCAAGAACCGGTTACCTTTTAGTACCTGATGAGCTGGAACTGAGAACCATAGAAGTAAGAGGGTTACAATAAATCCCATTTTTCGCTGCAGTTATCTCCTTTAATGTCAAAATATTCAACCTTTCCTTTTTATTAGTTAGATATCAGATGACTGACAGATAACTGATTTTAAAGGTCCGAAAAACGTTCATACGGTCATCCCCAGATCAGTAGATGTCAGCTGCAAAGTTAGCTCTTCTCTGCAGGGTTATTCTATACTTGTGAGATAGGACAACATGGGAAATAAAGCTCAATGAACATTATCACTGGTGTATGTGTTCCCTGTTTCTGTTTCCCTCTAGTTCCTCTACTTCCCAGGTGTGCTGCGTTGCCGCAACGGGGTTCAGACGAGCTGCACCTGGAGAGGGAAGGGAGAAAAGAGAGAGGCCTCTGGTGTGGGGACTGCTGTGGTTCTGTGTAGGATGGATGTCAGTACACTGTTTGCTTTTAATAGATAGATTTGATTATTTGAGGTGTGTTCTTTATTCTATTTGGGTCAGTGGGGATGTAAACCCCTACAGGGCCATCAAAGGGTGGGGCGTAACAGCATGATCAAATTAAACTGGCATCTGGAATCAAGTACTGGCACCAAGTAATGGAGTTGCGCAATTAGTTTTTATCCCACATATTGAGAGCTGGGTATTTATACATCGTAATTCTATACATCTTTAAAGGCGTTACATGATGATGTCATCGACTGTTCCTTAAAAAGAGGGACTTTCCAGATCTCTCCACCACAATTCTGTGATACAATACACAGTGGACAGCTGTGTTGTTTATCCACAGTTACAGGATACTTTCCCTGGAAAATTCATCTGATCATACCGCTTTGATATCTGTGTGCAACAGCAACAGATTTCATTCTGCGGTTTAAGGAGGATTGGATAAATAAGAAGCTGTAATAAAATAGATAATAGCAAATACATAGACAAGTGAGTCGTTTCCCCCTAATGTTTGTTGGAATAACCGTTTGTGGTGCAGTGACGACACATTTTTGTAGAGTGACTCGGATGCTTGCATCGCAAAGGGTTCCCTCAACAAAAAACAAATGGATATTTCCATTGGATGTTAAACTATTGCAGAAAAAAAACTCTCATTTTGAAGTAAAAAGCTAACGGTCACATGACTTCATGTCCCCACCGCTAAGCTAAAGGCGGCTAATGTTGGGCTATAAAGGAACTACAGCACGGTCACATGACTTCACGTCCCCACCGCTAAGCTAAAGGCGGCTAATGTTGGGCTATAAAGGAACTACAGCACGGTCACATGACTTCACGTCCCCACCGCTAAGCTAAAGGCGGCTAATGTTGGGCTATAAAGGAACTACAGCACGGCTACATGACTTCATGTCCCCACCGCTAAGCTAAAGGCGGCTAATGTTGGGCTATAAAGGAACTACAGCACGGTCACATGACTTCACGTCCCCACCGCTAAGCTAAAGGCGGCTAATGTTGGGCTATAAAGGAACTACAGCACAGTCACATGACTTCACGTCACCACCGCTAAGCTAAAGGAGGCTAATGTTGGGCTATAAAGGAACTACAGCACGGTCACATGACTTCACGTCACCACCGCTAAGCTAAAGGAGGCTAATGTTGGGCTATAAAGGAACTACAGCACGGTCACATGACTTCACGTCACCACCGCTAAGCTAAAGGCGGCTAATGTTGGGCTATAAAGGAACTACAGCACGGTCACATGACTTGGTTTTAGGACTCCTTCCTGCTCCACTCTATCACAAAGAGCCATTCAAAAGTAAACAGGAAGAAGGAGAGATTTGTTTGGATACGGCAGATAGAAACATGAGGAAGTACACTGAGAGCAGATCAAGGAAACATTTTGAGAAACACTTTCAAACATAATGCCAAACATACAGCTCCCAAATCTCTGGACAGGTTTGAACAAACCAGTCACGCCTGAAGAGCTGCGTTGCCAAAATACTTACTGTTGATATTGTCTCTGAGCTCTGGGGATCAGAACCAACATGTCGACATCTAAGCTTTTCTCTGCAGAACATCAACAAAGAACAATGGGACTCAATGCACTGAGAAAATATGATTTGGTAGAGACTGTGTTTACAGATCCACAGTTGAAATCCATAACATCTGCTCTCTGATGTGTTTAAATCATTCGAACAGGCTTTAAAGTAAAGACTGGGACATCAGTGCCTAAAGCTAGGCATGTTACAGCTGTCAGTGCCTGTTCTTCAAATATGTTATTGCACAACTTTAACTTCACAAATGCAGAAGGAAAGTTACAGTCGGCTCAATCAAACACCTCTGCTGGTGCAAGCTAATGCACGACTTCCATTTATTGTGCATTTTATTGCCATGCAACTGTTCGCTAAACCTTGATAATTACAGGGATAATGGATCCTAAAAGGACAGGGTAACGATGTAGGAGATTGGAGTTGATGAAAGTCGACTGATAACATTATGATGAGTTAAAGTGCACTCTATCCAGGAGCTTTGCCGTGTGACTGCGACACAGCATGCAATGCTACCACAGCTGAGTCGTTGTTAACCCTAACCCTTCATTTGGGGTGCAGGAATGTGGCTCAAACCATGCGTAGCAGCCACTCACATACCCCTGCAATTCAATTAGATTGTAGTTTGGTCTTTCACTGTCCAGAGATGAAACGGTTCCACGTAATGACATCATCGAATACGCCGCTCACAACAACGACAACAATTGCGCAATGCATAAGCAATGTGTTTATGTTATTTGACCCGAAGCCAGATTAAATTGCAGCACAACTTCCCCAGAGTGCTATTCCGACATACCTCTACTCCCACATTGATGTCTAATTGTCGGAGTAGAGGCACTTTACTTTCTTTTCAAACATTCCGACATGGTGCGTTGGGTCTGCATAGCTCCACTTCAGTGGAAGCATTCGGAGCGGTAGTTGACACTGTCAGACACGCAGGGCCCTCCTCCTCCCTCACGGACACTGCTGATAGCCATCCCGAATCCACCGCCACTGCTCCTCCGAGTCTCTTCATCGTCCTCCCATCAGCTCCGGTCTACAGCTCTGCAGAATTGGGAGCAGCCTCGATGGCTTGCATAGCTTTAGCTTTCTTTGAGCGACTCCCTTGCAGATCGGATGCAGGGCGATCGGACAACAACGAAACCAGTCAGTGCATCCATTACACCAACAGGCTGTATTATATTACACAAAATAAACTGAATGTGTTCAAAAGACACACAGACAAAAATGAAACCCACTGTGGGTATGTAACCTTCCCTTCCCTTTCTCACTGTATAGTTTACATGTATATTCAATGTGGTATTCCATTCCTCACACACTTAGTGTATATATAATATCCTGCTTCATATTGTGTGTACTTTTTTATTCCCACATGTATATTCTCTACTTTTTTAAAGCTGTTTTATTTCTATTGAGATGTTTTCGAGTCTTTTAATTGGACTGTGTGCAATGCCTCGTCTTTTTATGCTTCTGCAACGCAAGCATTTCCTAAATTGGGATCAATAAAGTACTTCTCATCTTATCTGACGCACATGTGACGACCCCCTGCACTCCACTAGGGGTCTCTGCCTTTGTGTTCCAGGTGATCATCCTCATGAGCCACACCTGGGCCGTCAACATAAAAGGCCCACACCATCCCATGCTGCTCCCTCACCCTTCTGTTGGACACGCTCTTAGTTTTGGCACCTTTTCACTCCCACCTTTGTTGCAGCCACTGAGCCGGCCGTTACACATTCAGTATTTCTCCATAAAGTGAATGTTTTTTCACTTTGAACTGACGCTATTTGGTATCATAGTTTTTTTCTGCACACAAACATGTGTATATTTTGAACAACACGGACTCTGAAATGTATATGCCCACTGAACTCTTAGTCCTTCATTGTTTTCTGTTCTAACTGTTTGTTTTAAAAGCAATACTTACCTGTATATCAGTTCTATCAGTATTTTTGTATCCTTGTGTGAATCTGTACTGTTTCTCTTTGCTGCATAAACTCCTGGATTTCCCCCGGGGATTAATAAAGATGCACCTTCTCCTATCTTAAGTTTCTCTGGTATTACCTGGACCATGTTAGCATAGCTGAAGCTAGTTTGAGCTACTTGTTGCTATCATTGTTGCATAAGTTGTTCTATACCGGCATATCTTGTGTTGCCTTTGTGTTGATTACCTGGTAACTGCTATAAAAAAAACCCTGCAGAAAAACGTAGTCCTTTTTCTTATTTTGTGCACCAACATAAAGAAAAGACTGGGACTAAGGTGAGTAGTCCTCTGGTAGTCCTGAAGTTTAACCCTTCCTTCTGCCTGCTTTGTTTTTGAGGATGGATGGTGCTGTTAGGAGGTCAGACCCTAAAAAGGATAATCTGGAGTTGATCTCCTCTTAGACAGTTCTGCTTGTTGACACTTTGACAACGGACTTGTTGAGCCGGTTGTTTGCATTTCACATGCGGTGATTTGTTGGTGACGTGTGGGCTTCATACTCTCTCTCTGAACGGTCGGAGGTCACCGCACCTCAACGACAAACACATTTCAACTGCTCTCTTGGCTCTTGGAGATGGGATGGAGGGATGGATTTCTTTCTTACCCTGTTCATCACCTCGTTACAGGAGCAGACCGGAGAGGAAAGATATGGTTAAGGAAAGAGTTAAGAGACCTTACAATGGGATCGGCGCACTATCCCACTGAGCCACAGCTAGTACTAGTACTTAGAGGTAAAGTGGGTTTCCAATAATTTGGGAAACATTGAAATGTAGGCGGCTCATTGTACCAAATACTATTGCAGATAAACTCCACATCATGGACTTTTGTCACAGTTTGAACATCATTTTGACTTCTTTGCTGAACTGTAATGCATTATGTCTCATTCCAAAAACACCCAACACGATCAATGTCGTACAGAATACGTGACGTTGTGTTGTGGATACAGCCTTTCGTTGCTTTTCTACTTTCATAAAACCCATCTCCAATCAAGGACTCCCTCTCTCCAACCATTTCATTTCCCACAGCACAGCTCTTCCCACAATCAGAGAAAGAGAAACTGAAGGTGAGCGCTCCTGAAAAATGCCCCCATTGCATAAGAAAAACTGTTAAGGCAAAAATGGAGGACGTCCAAAGGGTTGAAGTGGAACGACAACGTGTGTCTGTAGAGTGCTGCATGGTCTCACCTCATCAGACCTCAGACTCCTGCACTTCATTGTGTGCAGACCGGTTTTGTTATAACCTGGAGGAACGATTGCTTCCCCTTTAAACAAAAGGTAGCATGAACCTCTGTCTCACTTGGACGCTGAGGCATGTCACATTTTACATTTCTGGGTTTGGCAAGTCTAGATGCTGGCACTATGTATTCAGATGCATGTCAGAGATTAGGCGCAGTTGAAAAGAGATGAATAATAACTGATGTTTGCCAAGAATGTGACAACCAAGTAACGACATGGTGAATAACTCTCAATTCTTCCTTGACAATCCAGTCAGAGATCGGCAGTTAGTAATCTAGATTAAATATAAAGATAAATCAGTAACTAAATGTTTGAAAGCAGGTTCATTTACAGATGGATTAAACGATCCGTCAGTGTGCTATTTAGCCAGCGAACGTTACATCATCGTACACTAGCTATCCATCAAACTAGCTAACATTTGCTATCTATCGGTTAGCTAGCTTACGTTAGCTACCTATCTAATAAGCTAGTTAGCGATCTTTAGCTATCTGGCTAGCTGTGGCCTCATTGGTGCCTCTTATTGTTTAAATTTGAATGATTATTTAACCCCCTATGGTTAAACTATAAAAACAGAGTTGACGTGTTTTTCTTTCAGCTAACCGGCTGCCCTCAAACTGCAGCAGCTCCTCACAGCTCCAATGATTACCCTAAATTCCCAAATATGTGTTATTTGTTGTGTTATGCTGGCTGATGAAGAAGAGCGAGGACGCTAGGTAGCCAATATAAGGCTTAGTCATCCTGCCAAATATGAGCCCGTGTTGCTGTATGAACACTATGTGAGCACTGGTTTATAACTGGTTCTTAATGGTTAATAAAGTGTTTAATGAATAACCTCATGATAAACCTTTATAAGTGTAGTCTTACTGTTAAGTGGTACCAATATTTGTATATAGCATTATGAAGCTTCCTCACAGTCTCAACTTTAAGAAGCTCAAACACGTTAAATAGATGTTTAATCAACTAAACCCCCTCCGTGTTTTATTGGGGGAAGAGAATAATACTCATGTCTCTGCTGTAGAGTAAATAAAGGAAGACCTGACGGGGACGCTATGTCAGCTCTTTAGTCTTTGGAGTATTACAGGGAGTCTAAATATACGAGCCAAAACCCTCACTGAAATGTCAAAGCTCCCTATTAAACTGTCAAGAGGTGTGTGTGTGTGTGTGTGTGTGTGTGTGTGTGTGTGTGTGTGTGTGTGTGTGTGTGTGTGTGTGTGTGTGTGTGTGTGTGTGTGTGTGTGTGTGTGTGTGTGTGTGTGTAGATGGCTGTGTGTGTGTGTGTCATTGTGTAAGTCATACAACACCATCACGTCACCGCTCACTCCTCAGATCATCCTCCGACCAGCTGAGGCCCGGTCCATAATCAGTGTGTGTGTGTGTGTGTGTGTGTGTGTGTGTGTGTGTGTGTGTGTGTGTGTGTGTGTGTGTGTGTGTGTGTGTATGTGTGTGTGTGTGTGTGTGTGTGTGTGTGTGTGTGTGTGTGTGTGTGTGTGTGTGTGTGTGTGTGAGAGAGAGATTAATAGAAACACAGATAAAAGGAGTACACACAAAGCATGGCTGTAATAAGAGATGCAGAAGTGATTTCTGAACCGATCTGAAGCAGAGATCCTGCGGGCGGCTCTTCAGACAAACGTTCAACAGACGCTTCTTTCCTGCAGGTGTTGTTCCAAGCATTTAAGCTGCATCAGAGATATTACAGTTTGACGGAGGGCCTCGATACACATCGCTCTACATTGGACGTTTCACCCTATCTGTAATTCATGAAGTCTGTCTTTTCAATAACCTTCATTTGTCATGTCTCAAAAATAATGTGGTTTTATTTACATTAGTTTTTCACCCTGTCCCTTTGTGGTCTTGTGCCTCCCAGTTTACGTTGAAGATTAATTCCCTCTCTCGTTTCAGGTCTCTGCTCCCTTCCCCCGTGTGTCTCCCTCTTTCGTGATGGTCTCCCCCGCCCTGATTGTTTCCACCTGTGTCTCCTCACCTTGTGTATATATTCTCCTCGTCTGCCCTGTTCCAGTGCCAGTTCGTCATACGTGAATGTCCGACATTTAGCCCCAGGCTCGTGTTTACTCCTGGACCCTTGTCTCAGTTATGTTTTCTCATACGAGTGGTTTTTGTTTGTGAATGCCTTTGTACCAAGGTCATCCAGTAAACAGACTTTTGCTGAAATCCCTTGTCTCTGAGTCGTGTGTTTGGGTTCATGCCCGTAAGTTCGCCCCTTGACCTAATTTACTCATCTCTATAAGTCGTTCTCACACTGTGCCTTTAACATTTAATACACAACTACTGTCCACAACACAGTGTAACTAATACCTAGAGCCTGTTAAAATGTACAGACCTATATTGTACACTGCAGTCAATCCTGGATATTATATTGCAGTTTGTTTTGTCTCGTGTGCAATGTGTATATTCTGCGGTGAGGAATCACATATTGGGATCAGTTAAGTTCTTCTTATCGAATCTAATTGTGTCCCAAAACTCCCAGTGGAGGGAACACAGGGATTTTACCCTCTGCAGACCATTTACATGCACTAAAACCTATAGAACACACTATAGGAAAGGGAACATCCCTAAAAGCAGCATAGGGCCGCTTTAGTTTACATCTTTTAAGTGCAGTACCAGCAGTATATGTGCAGATGTTTGCAGCTGAGATTAATCCATCCAATATTTTCACATATCTGAAATATTATCCGAAAAGGAACCTTTTTTATTTCACAGTCTTGCAGGATTTAATAAATGCACAAAGATAACAGATAGCAAAGGATCGATGAAACCAAATATCAATTCAATTCAATCATTAAATTCAATAATGATGGCAGCGTTTCAGAACAACATCTACAAACTAAATCTCAATAAAAGAGAGGAAGTGAAAAAGATGTGTGTTTATGGAAAATGTATTTTTGATTTGATTTAAAAATAATAATGAAATGAGACAAGATCATTTTGTACTGTTCAACTTAAACAGTTTAAAAAACACTACTGACTTATATATAAACAAATCAATGGTCTTTTAGGGTTCATTTTATACAGAGACAGAATTGTAACAGGTTGTTGTTCCACTAAATCAGATGGGAAATGATCCACTCAATATCTGGACGTGATGATAAGTCGTTTACGTTCTACCACCAACATATCAAATGTTCCAGATTGATCTGAGTCGTGTCTAAACGGTGTTACGGAGCGGTGTGTTTGAGGGAATAATGAGCGGATTAACTAATGAAGAGCTGAGTGTGTTAGAGGGAGAGCTGGGATGCTCATATTTCACACAGGCAGATGGTGCTGAAGCAGGAGGTAGGAGACCGCCCAGAACTCCTGTATGCATGTGTGTGCACCAGCGTATGCCTTATTATGTTGGTACAGTGTGTGTGTGTGTGTGTGTGTGTGTGTGTGTGTGTGTGTGTGTGTGTGTGTGTGTGTGTGTGTGTGTGTGTGTGTGTGTGTGTGTGTGTGTGTGTGTGTGTCAGAGAGCCCAGCAGGTCCCAGGAAACGGGAGCATATTCCCGGCAGATCTGCTTGTTCAGACTCCGTTCTGCTCCATTAATACACCACACTCTGTCCTGCTGTCCATCTGTCTCTCTCTCTCTCCTGTCTGTCTGTCTGCACTCAAATCTGTCTCTCTCTCCTTACTGTCTGTCTGTCTGTCTGCACTCAAATCTGTCTCTCTGCTGTTTTTATAAACAGTCTCTCTCGCTAGGCTCGTAGTGTGCTCCCATTAATCTCACTGTATGGTTGTGTATTGTCACCACACACAACACATTACTCCACTATCGGTCATATTTACTGGCATACACATTGCAGTGTGTGTGTGTGTGTGTGTGTGTGTGTGTGTGTGTGTGTGTGTGTGTGTGTGTGTGTGTGTGTGTGTGTGTGTGTGTGTGTGTGTGTGTGTGTGTTCGTTCGAGGCATGCTGGGACAGATCGAAGTCTGAAACTGAAACACTGTCACTATTCTCTCCACAGTGGGGGAAAGGTTACGGGAAAGAGAAATTCTCTCACACACAATGTACCTGCGCAGACATACTGTACCCACACACACACACACACACCCACACACACACACACACACACACACACACACACACACACACACACACACACACACACACACACGGATGTTCTTTGTTTTGAAAACATATTTGTCTGGGTGTTTTTTCTGTCAGGCGGGATTACGGAGAATTGCAGGTCAGATTTTTATGAAACTTAATGGATTTTTGAAGCCAATAAAACCGACTCTGACTTTTCTCAGATTTCTGATAACTTCATTTTTTTCAGACTTTTTTCAGAGATTTTCTGAAAGATTGTCTTCGGTAGAGAGGGTTAAAGGCTTTGGCCATAATGTGTAAAACGTTGCCTAGGATTCATGTGGAAAGCCTGATGAAACACAGGGCCGTGTTTTTACATGGTCACATGTCCGGTGTTCCTTTATGGAGAAGGTCGTAGGGAACTCAGACAACCCTACAAAATAAGATCCATGCACTCGTCTATGCATGCAAGTGGCTTTCTCATTACAGGTTTATTCCTCTGATGCTAAAGAGAACTTGTGTCTGCCCGTGCTTCAAGGGAATTGCTGTGGAAGCTCATTGGCTGCATGTTCTGAGAGGGAGGGAAGTATCCTTCAATCCATACCACTTTATTAGCTTTAACTTAAACTAGTGGGGCTGTGTGTCCATGGGTCTTACTGTCGCTGTCTTCTTTCTCTCTAACACACGAGAACAGCACAATTTCTGGATTTCAAAATAAAAGACTACCCAAGAAATATTGTCTAAGGCCTTCAGTTTTCAGCAATCCATACATATCAACGGTACCACTTTACAATAAGACTACCCTTATAAAGGATTCATACAGGGTTTATAATTAGGTTATTAACCATTAAGAACCAGTTATAAACCAGTTCTGACATAGTTTTCATACATCAACACAGGCTCACTATTTGGCAAGATGACTAAGCCTTATATTGGCTACCTAGCGTCCTCCCTCTTCTTCATCAGCCAGCATCCTTAGTGTCTGTTGTTCACTGAGTTGATTCCCCCATCCATCTTGATGTTTCTTGGCATTCTTAAGCTAAGTAGCCAATATAAGGCTTAGCAGTACAGATAAATGTGGGCTCACTATTTGGCAGGCAGCCTGTCACAGTGGCCCTGTTATCTCTCGTCTTATAAAAGCTGATTAATGATTTATAAAGTGTTCACAACCTGATTAATAAATGAGATACAAACTAAACCCTTTATAAGGGTAGTCTGAATGTAAAGTGGTACCCTAACATCTTACTCTGCATCAAACGTGCGTCAATGATGTGAAACAAACAAACTCAAAAGAGAGAAATTGAAAGCAATTAATTTCCAACACATCTCAGATTCCCCCCCCCCCCCCCCCCCGCTGTGATCCGGATTCAGACAAAGACGTTCCTTCAGGTCTTATCACCCGTCCTCCCCGTGGTCTTGCGCTCCTCCACAACACCAGCAATAACTCTCTGTCTTTCCGACACCCCCCCACACACTGTTACAGTACATCTACAGATGGGAGCAGAAAGGTCTTCAGTCAGCAGTTTGAAGGTTGATGTTTCTGCAGGACTTTTCCCAAGAGTGAAACACGATTCAGACCCTTATTGAACAACTCAATTCTGCACCAACTGAATCATAACTGCACGTTTTATCACCAGTCATATTTGAATATACACATGCAACGAATAGAGCTCTTAAATCATAAAGTCTCGGTACACAAGCGTCTTTTATTCAGATGATTTCCAAAGAAAACAAGCCGGCCTTTTAATACTTTAGAGTTGTTATTCCTTCCCCGTTGTGAAGGTTTTTGTGCATGTAAATGGTCTGCAGAGGCTTAAATCACAGAGACACAACGTAACACAAGGCTGTGACGCAGCAGGCAGATCTTTAACTCGAGACCTCCTGAAGCTTTCATGATATTTAGAGTATTTGAATCTTGAATCTGGCCTGAGAGAACCTTGGACTCCCCCAGTAAGAACTGGTTGATGTGGCCCGGGGGAATGGGACGTTTGGGACCCTCTACTGGAACTGCTACCTCTGGGACCGGACTCAGATAAAGCGGTAGAAGAGAGAGGGATGGAACCTTGAATCTTGAAAAGTGTTCATCCTCAGTGTGTGTTTTGAGGCTCAGACAGAGAGTCTGCTGGAGTGAAACTGAGCAGAACATCTTTAGAGTTATGAAGCTGTCAGTGCGTGATATGAACTAAATCACACACACACACACACACACACACACACACACACACACACACACACACACACACACACACACACACACACACACTGGCAGGAGATAGCAGAGCTTTCAGCGCCTGCCCCGCTGATAAGAAGTCAGCAGAGTGAAATTAAACAAAGTGCTTCTACATCTTCACACCGCAGACTCTGCACTGAGACAATTAACTGCAGATTAAATTCAGTCATCATTTTTGTTCTGTTTGAGTAAAGCGGCTCAGTTCCCTCGCTGTCTCACAGTTATCTCAGTCTGCAGCGGCACACAGACGCTCAGAACTGTGCGTTTCAGATCCTCCCAGAAAACATTAGGATTCCTCAGCATCAAACTTAGGCTAAACACCAAATCAGAAAAGTTTGAATCCTCTGAATCCCTTAAACTCGGAGGTGTCACTTATCTGCACAGGTTTAGTCCTTAGGCTTTAAATTGTAATAGTTGTGGAGATCATTTGTGATTCAATATCAGTGAAAGGTGCAGACTATCCAGCATATTTCACCAATCACAGAGGGGATTGCAGAACAGCCGTCTACAATTTGGCATCTCTGGGACTTTCATTGTGTTTTATGCCCGTCCCCCGTTCGGCCCAAACATCTTATTCTAGATTACATCATAATTAGTTTGGACAGTTCATTGGAAGCCAATGCAGGATGCAGGAAGCTCCACTCAGGCACAGGAGCAGGAGGTGTAGTGAACATTGTGTGACATTATGCCCCCCCCCCCCCCCCCCCCGCCATATGTCCTTCTGAGCCCAGCACTCCCAGTTACAACATATGTTGAGTTCATGTATATCTCAGTAATGGATTACATGCAATGGGATTACTATCAGGTTACAAAAAAGTGTTCCCTAACCCTAAGTACAACATTTTGACTACTTTTTCAAAATTCTAAACATTTTCCCCCAAAATGAAACCACATTTTTTAAAATTCTGACATCTTTTTTCTCAAAATTTGATTACTTTTCCTAATTCTGAGTGGATCAGATGTTTCTCTTCTCTGTCAGCTGTTCTGTTCTGTTCTGCTTTATGGGATCTTATTTTCTTTACAGGTGGTCCTCGACATTTCTCAAAATTCTGACTTTTTCAGAAATTCGACTTTTTCAAAATGAAACTTTTTCCCAGAGATCGGACTTTTTTTATTTCTGACTTATTTTTCATAATTCTGAGTGGATCAGAAGTTTCTCTCTGTGAGATGTTCTGTTCTGTAGGCTCATACTACTAAACGCCTACTTCCTGAATCTGCTTGAATAGATCTTCATTTTTTTCCAAAATGTCGACTTTATTAGACTTTTGCTAAAAATACAATAATTTCTGATCCTAAATATCTTGGTTTCTTCTTTTCTAAGGTCACATAGTTCTGTTGTGTTACATAAAACACTTCTCATTGCATTTGATACTCAGATTAGGTTACCGATTACCGAAAGGTTATCCAACAGTTATGAAAATAGTTCAGTCTGAATGAAAACACCAGATGACAGATTAACATTTCTCTCTGTAGGGAAAGAACAAAACAAATTCCTGACTGTCTGCATCCATTTTTTTTCGTTGATAAAGCACTCAATGTTGAATATCTGAGCACCTTTACCTGAGGCTGATGAATGGGTACCTCCAGCTAATTTGTTATGTTCTGACAGATGACCTGAGCGCAGTAAACCCTCAGAACCACTTGAATGATAGACCACTTAAGGGATTCAACCGGAGTCCACAGACAGTCGGAGAGCATCCCCTCCATACCGGGTCAGCTCCGAGTTCATCGCCTCAGCTCCCTGCTGTTCCTGTTCCACCCTGTCGCCTGCAGATCGATGGATAGTGAAAGGAAAACTGTCGCCACACGTCAGGTAACGCAGCCTGCAGGTGCGGTAATGGATGAGGCTGCAGGCCTTCAGCAGTCCTCTGCTGACCTTTCCCAACACGTGTCAGAGTGTCTGTCAGCGAGATCACTTCTTCACATCCAAACGGAGGAATTCAGGGCCGTGAGGAGGGCAGGGGAGAGATAAAGTAAAGTGTCAGAAAAAGGGCAATGAAAATGTACTCCAACATATGGTACCGTATAAATGAGGAGTTTCAAAATATGTGAGACATTGATATTTAATAGAGCTCCATTGGATTTTGGATTATTGCAGAAAATAATCTCTGTGGCTTCACGTCTCCACCGCTAAGCTAAAGGCGGCTAATGTTGGGCTATAAAGGAACTACAGCACGGTCACATGACTTCACGTCACCACCGCTTAGCTAAAGGAGGCTAATGTTGGACTATAAAGGAACTACAGCACGGTCACATGACTTCACGTCACCACCGCTAAGCTAAAGGAGGCTAATGTTGGGCTATAAAGGAACTACAGCACGGTCACATGACTTCACGTCTCCACCGCTAAGCTAAAGGAGGCTAATGTTGGGCTATAAAGGAACTACAGCACGGTCACATGACTTCACGTCACCACCGCTAAGCTAAAGGAGGCTAATGTTGGGCTATAAAGGAACTACAGCACGGTCACATGACTTCACGTCTCCACCGCTAAGCTAAAGGTGGCTAATGTTGGGCTATAAAGGAACTACAGCACGGTCACATGACTTCACGTCTCCACCGCTAAGCTAAAGGCGGCTAATGTTGGGCTATAAAGGAACTACAGCACGGTCACATGACTTCACGTCACCACCGCTAAGCTAAAGGAGGCTAATGTTGGGCTATAAAGGAACTACAGCACGGTCACATGACTTCACGTCACCACCGCTAAGCTAAAGGAGGCTAATGTTGGGCTATAAAGGAACTACAGCACGGTCACATGACTTCAAGTCACCACCGCTAAGCTAAAGGCGGCTAATGTTGGGCTATAAAGGAACTACAGCACGGTCACATGACTTCACGTCACCACCGCTAAGCTAAAGGAGGCTAATGTTGGACTATAAAGGAACTACAGCACGGTCACATGACTTCACGTCACCACCGCTAAGCTAAAGGAGGCTAATGTTGGGCTATAAAGGAACTACAGCACGGTCACATGACTTCAGGTCTCCACCGCTAAGCTAAAGGAGGCTAATGTTGGGCAATAAAGGAACTACAGCACGGTCACATGACTTCACGTCTCCACCGCTAAGCTAAAGGAGGCTAATGTTGGGCTATAAAGGAACTACAGCACGGTCACATGACTTCACGTCACCACCGCTAAGCTAAAGGCGGCTAATGTTGGGCTATAAAGGAACTACAGCACGGTCACATGACTTCACGTCTCCACCGCTAAGCTAAAGGTGGCTAATGTTGGGCTATAAAGGAACTACAGCACGGTCACATGACTTCACGTCTCCACCGCTAAGCTAAAGGAGGCTAATGTTGGGCTATAAAGGAACTACAGCACGGTCACATGACTTCACGTCACCACCGCTAAGCTAAAGGCGGCTAATGTTGGGCTATAAAGGAACTACAGCACGGTCACATGACTTCAAGTCACCACCGCTAAGCTAAAGGCGGCTAATGTTGGGCTATAAAGGAACTACAGCACGGTCACATGACTTCACGTCACCACCGCTAAGCTAAAGGTGGCTAATGTTGGGCTATAAAGGAACTACAGCACGGTCACATGACTTCACCTCTCCACCGCTAAGCTAAAGGAGCCTAATGTTGGGCTATAAAGGAACTACAGCACGGTCACATGACTTCACGTCACCACCGCTAAGCTAAAGGCGGCTAACGTTGGGCGTGATGATGTTAAGTCCTCTCATTTAGACACTTGTTAGCAACCACCCATTTTAAATTAGCATTTTTTGTTGTAGAACAAAGACTTTAAATCTCTTAGAAATTATTGCAGGATACCAACCAAAAACACATTCAGAAAACCATTGACTTCCAGACCAGGGGACAGGAAGTGGTTATTCCTGCACCTTTCTATTAATCGGACCAAATGACCAACTTGAATTTATCGTTTTCTTGGTCTCAGGTGATGCAAATCTTCCTGCAGAATATTCTTTGGGTGTTAATTCAGCTCCCATGAGACTCAGACTGATATACATCAGAGCCTGAATTCCTCCGAATGAAAGCATATCATGGCATTCACTGCTTTGTCTTTTCTTAGTTTCTGCTTTAAGATATGTATCGCTGTTAAAATACACTATTACACTACAGCAACAAACTCCAGGAACGCCTTACGATATTAAACTGAGTGAAAGAGGTGAAAGGTCTTAAATCATCAGAGGATAAATGCTCTGAGTGTCTCCCTCTCTGTGACCTCGCCCTATACCTGAAGGATTTAAAAGCAATAGCCCCCATTAAGGGTTTGATTTACAGTGCCCCCCCCCCCCCCCCAACTCCTCACTTAACTCCCAGCTGATAAGGATCATGCAGGCCGCAGCAGGCCGAACACAAAGAGGAAGCTCTGGAACACAAGTGCCCCCATTCATGGAGAGAAAGAGAAATGTGCCAGAGGCTGGAGGAGACGTGAACTCTTGCACAATAAAGACTCATCAGCATATTTAACCGTCGACCTGCACCTGTGCGTCACCTGAACCCTGACTTTAATGTATTAATACATGTTATAAACAAGGCTGGGCGGGTTACTCTAGAAATGAAATCCATTATAGTATAGCAACCCGAACCCAAGAGAACAGAAATATCTATACGATGTTGTATGTGACTGTTACAGGCCCGGCATGCTGTACTTGTGGTGCTGTTTTCCCTCCTGCTCTTCTCCCCCTCTCTTCACTGCAGCTAATCGGCAGCTGATCAGTACCTGCTGGTGCACCTGAGACTGATGGCTGATTGGATCCCCTCACCCTCAGCTGGCCTATCAGGAGGCAGGGCTGGGGAAGCACCCAGGAAGCTTTCTGTCTCTCAGACCTGGGCCTGCTGCTGACTCCATATCCTGCAGGATCCCTGTGTTAGTGTCTGATTCTAGAGAGAGTCTTGTTCTGTTTACTGTGGATGTGTGTGTGGTGGGAGGTGGAGGCGTTAGGTAAGTTTGGGGTGCCCTCTACATTTCGTCACGTAGTTAAAACCTGTTAGACACTAGGTTAGTGGATTAGTGTGTTTGGCTTTGTTCCATCCTTAGAGAGTGAGGGGATTCTGTTTGAGTTTTGGTTTCCAAGGATGGATTTAGAGATAGGTCTTGTTTTGTTCTATTTATTTATTTTGTTTGGCACAATCTCCCTCGTCTCCTACTGCTCCTACTCCTCCTCCTCACTTGAAGAACGTCTGGGGAAATATTCAGTTTTAAAAGGAATAAACCTTTGTTAACTTCCACTCTGACTCCCTCTGTTATTGGGGATGTAACAGTGACCTTAGAAAGGAGATATTTAAGGTAAAAAATGACTTTATTTATAGAAAACCTTCCTTTCATGAAGCATAATCAGCCTCTACACCAACTATAAACCACATTAGCACATAGTGGCAGAAATAATGAGGATAATTGTGATATTTCTGGAGCAGTTCCAGAGGATTAAGGGCTTATAAAAAGTCCTGATTGCTCCTTCAAAACCGATTGTACAAAAACACTCCTCACCCCTTTTGATCTTTTCCCTTGTTCAGACCTGATCCTTCATTTCATATCATCACCTTTTATGTGCGATTGGAAATAAAACACGATTAGGACACAATGCTAGGTGTGACAGAGTGGATCATAAACACGCACACATCAGTGGCTAAAATCACTCAGCAATCTGCTAATGAGGAGATGTAATCAGAGGGAGGGGTTCCAGGTGCTCTTAGAATGATTAACAGGGAAACAACTCAAAATCACAATGTGTTCGCTGACATAGTTATAGCGCTTTTACCGTCTCAAGTTTACATTCTTAAATGTATAAGAGTAACGAAAGGGTTACGATTGTTTACTCAAAAACAGAGCTGGAGGTTTTCTTTAAAGTGAATGGATTTAACGTCAAGCCTCGACCTGAAGAGGGATTTCTCCATCGTGTTGTTTAACCCCGTCATGGTTTGCACATAACAGACCAAGTGAGACATGAAGTTCAGCTATAAAGACCAACAAGATTACAACTTTAGTAGAGTTCAATTACTGAGGCAACAGAAAGCATCTCAATCAATCAAAGTGTATGTACAGTGAACTTTTCGCCCCCTCGGCATATTTCATGTTTTGTTGCCTCACAACCTGGAAGTAAAACGGATTGCTTGAGGGTTTGCATCATTTCATTTACAGAACACGCCTACAACTTTGAAGATGTGTTTTTTTTTATTGTGAAGCAAACAACAAAGAGCACAAAATAACAGAAAACTTCAGAGTAACTATTCACCCCCCTGATGTCAGTACTTTGTAGAGCCACCTTTTGGGGCAATTACAGCTGCAAGTCGCTTTTGATTAGTCTCTATGAGCTTGTCACATCTTGCCACTGGGATTTTTGCCCATTCCTCCCGGCAACACTTCTCCAGCTCCTTGATGTTGGATGGTTGCCGCTTGTGAACAGCAATCTTCAAGTCAAACCAGAGATTCTCAATTGGATGGAGGTCTGGGCTTTGACTAGGCCGTTCCAACACATTTAAATTCTCCCGGTTAAACCATTCGAGTGTTGCTTTAGCAGGATGCTTCGGGTCATTGTCCTGCTGGAAGGTGAACCTCCGTCCCAGTCTCAAGTCTCAGGCAGCGTCAAACAGGTTCTGCTCCATATCCCTGTATTTAGCACCATCCCTCTTTCCCTCGACTCGGACCAGTTTCCCAGTCCCTGCTGCTGAAAAACATCTCCTTCCTTCCTTCCTTCCTTCCTTCCTTCCTTCCTTCCTTCCTTCCTTCCTTCCTTCCTTCCTTCCTTCCTTCCTTCCTTCCTTCCTTCCTGTCTTCCTTCCTGTCTTCCTTCCTTCCTTCCTTCCTTCCTGTCTTCCTTCCTTCCTTCCTTCCTTCCTTCCTTCCTTCCTTCCTTCCTTCCTTCCTTCCTTCTCTCAATCATTAAAACATGGAGATGTGAAACAAGAGTTTTAATAAAACATATACAAGACACACACACACACACACACACACACACACACACACACACACACACACACACACACACACACACACACACACACACACACACACTCTGGGCATGCAGGCAGTGACGTTTCGAACAATATATATTATTTCCTTGAGTATTTCTTAATGAACCAATGAATAATAAGGACTTTAAAGAGGCGCTCAACATTATTGTATTATTTTGTGTGTTAAGTGCCCGGCACAGTCTCACGGCTCTCCCCCCCCCCCCCCCCCCCACCTATAGAACAGTTGTTGGCATTATGGTTTCGGTGTAAATACAGATACTTGTGTTTTCCTGCATTAATTCTATCTCAATGTTAAAACGTCAGGGCTACAATAACTAACCCACACGGACCTCCAGCCTCCTCCTTACATTTCCAATCTGTGTTGGATCTTGTTGAAAGTATGATATGTTGGCATGAGAAGTGCTGGATCCTGGGGGATGTGCAGTAACTCCTCCTCTATCATGGCAGCTGTCATTTAATCCAGTTACCATTAAGACACTTGTTCTAACAGGTTCAGCTCAGGCAGTTAAGATCAGTTCATTCAAATGCTTCTTCAACGAGAGCAGCTCAGACACTTTCAGCCCGTCTGGACCAATATCCTCAAATGCTCCATAAATAAAGAACATATTTAATTTCTCTTGTCTGTGGATTTAGAAATGGATCTGTGCTTCGTACGGGAAATGGAAATTTGCCATCATTAACAGCAAGTCGGCCATCTTTGAAAGATACCAGTGAACCAGCCTGTCGACTAACCGGTACGCTGAGCAAAGAAGCGTTGGCCCTTTCAATGTTAACTTTTTAAAAGTGGTTGGAAAGCACAGCTATTGAAAAACCAACGAACAAAGCAGAGAAAGGATCATTTGGTTTCATGCTTTTCCAATATGGAACTTTGCAGCAAACATGGGAAGAGGGCAGATATGTTGGGCTCATCCATGGAGGTATATAAGGACTGGATCCACCACCGGAGGAGTTCATTCCTATGAGAGAGGCTTATTGGCGCATAAAGACAAAAGGGTACAAATTACCCATCATGCCTGGCTGTCGAGAGCACAGAGCATGCGCAGTTATGTTTCCCCTTAAGCCCCGCCCCCGATCTCTCAGTAGAATGATCGGAGAGACAAAATAAATCAGGATTTTGCTTTGAGTGCAACTTTTAAAAGCTAATGATTCAAAGAAGGGCTAAAAAAAAAGGGTTCATACGGGGTAGTTTATTTAAAGAAAAATAATCTACTTATTTAAAGATGTTTTAGGAGCACGTAAGATGTAGTACCGCCGTTTGGCCACTGCACATATTTGCCTCAGCGTCCAGCGCACTTCCTGGGGGCTTGGGCTAGTTATCTAGCATAATACCGAGCAAAATGTCTGGCATATTTAACAATTCTTAACTCAAAAAAATGTATGGCTCTTATAATTTATATCATAATTATTATTTAATTGAATAGTTCAGCAGTGAGGCTAATTACAAACATTTGTTGACGTGTTTTTCTTTAAGCTAACTCCTCACAGCTCCAATCCGCACTGTCAAATCCCAAATGTGCGTTATTTTGATAAACTAATCACATATTGGTCATCTTAAAGGTTCGTTTCTCACCTGAAGAAGGGTAGTTTCTTCATAATTGTTGGTTGAAAAGCTTAACAGCAGATTCTTTGGTGAGTAAAGGTTGATAGAGCTGGCAGAGACTGCTGTAACCAGAACCCCCAACACAGAATAACACTGCGCCCTGTATCAGGCGAACCATACGGAGAATACCATGATTCTTGGACACAAACCCCTAACATTTACTTCAGGACAGAAGCACGTCATGATGCCCCCCATGGTGTGGATGTAAAGGTTGGGCGGTATGGACGCAGCAGCAGCAGCCTGTTACGTAAGCTGGACTTCATTTCCTCCAGGCTCTCCTGCTCTGAGCTCAGGTTCACCTGCTGCCGGTGGCTTCGTGCCCACCTTCTGTTGGTGGTTATTTCTGGAGCAGACCTCCTCCCTTTATCACTCCCCTCCACCTCTTTATCCAACCCACACAGCCATGTTCTTGACCTGTCTTTCCTTCCTCCACCTGTCTTCACCTCATCCTTCCTTTGTAACTCCCTCCTTACATTTCATTGTCTCTCCATTTGTTCCCTCTCTCCTCGGTATCATCAGGTCTCTCTGATCTGGCCTGGACATCCTGGACAAGGAGCCTCGGGAAAAGCTTCTGCTCACCTTCTGTTCTAGTTTCAAAAAGGATGGTGACATTTCTAGGTGCGTTTGTGGTGGAGTGCATTGGAAAGGTCAGCATATATAAGGACATGAATCAGAAGGATAAAGATGTATAAGGGATAATGTGCAGCGAGGCGGTCATTAATGAAGGAAACACTCCCAAAAAAGGGAGAGCGGCATCCTGAAACTCCACTGCGTACCAACTGTGGCGATAACAGCGTGACTTAAAATGACGGCAGCTCTGATGGAGGTTTTCTGTAACTGTTCCCAGTTTGTTCTCCATTAACCAGTCTTTAGACACCACCAGAGCCCACTGTGTTCCTGTTGGACCCTTTCAAAGGTCACTAAGGAACGTTCAATGAACATTTTGGTTTGAAAACCCGGAGCAGAAAGTATGCATTTTTATAATTAGCCCTGCTAAATGCTTGGTTATATGGTCTGTGAGGTCTATAAAACAATAACACTCGGCTCTTCTGTCAAAGGACATCTGGCCTCAGCATTAAAGGGCTATTAAACAGCACTTTTCTCGCCCCACTGCACCAATGACTGCAGCCCTCGGAGCATCTGCAGACGCTTTATTTGGAGGCTAAATCCCTCTGTGAAATCCCTCTGAGAGAGAGGACAGAGCACAGACTGCTGTTGCAATGTCGTAGAAGCAGATAAATAAAATCCTGATGATGAATGACCTCTTTTTTAAATGCATTTCCTTTGAAATTGATCAGTGATAAGGGGCTGCACAACAACATGACAAAATATGATTAAAATAAGATAACATATATATTATAATTGTAATCCTCAAATCAGAAAGAAGATTATTAATGAATGAAATAATCAGTAGGATTTCTTTAACAGAAATGGGGTTTTAATCCAAATTGTGACTTTTTCACCTGCTTTTAGATTTTTCTCCAACAATTCTCTCAGAAGTCTCACTTTTCCAAACTTTTGTTTTTTTGCTCTGACTTTTTCTCAAAATTCTATTTTTTTCTAACTTCTCTTTCAGATATCTGACTTAACTTAAATTCTCAGAATTGACTTTTTTCTGAAAATTCCGATTTTTTTTCTAACTTTATTCTGAATTTCTTTCAGAGTTGACTTTATTTTGAACCTATTCTCAGTATTCTGATTTGTTTCAGATTGTTTTCTAATAATTCTTAATCTTTGTTTAACTCTTTTCCTCAGAATCCGGACTTTTTCCTGACTTTTTCTCAAAATTCTGGAAAGAAGCCTTTTGATGACCCCTGGCAGGCCTCTGCTAGCTCAGGTTTTTTGTGTTTTTGCAGCATCCCTCTTCATCTTGATTAGACAGAAAGGACTTAATTCCTCCTTATTCAGCCACATACTTAGACACCCCCATCACACACACTTACACCCCCTCCTGTCTCTCACCACAGTCCTGGCTCCAGGCCAGCAGTTAGAGAGCCGTAATGCAGTGAATTTATTTCTAGTGTTTACACAACAGCGGCATAAAGCCCGCTGCAATCACACAACCAACAGCACTCCGTCCTCTCTGTGAGGCTGAGACGCTCCAAGTTTGGATTAAGATTTAGAAAAGATTAGACTTTTATTTAAAGAATAAACTATATGACAACAAAACAAAAATACACGTTAAACGTGCAGCAACTCTCAGTAACAACAGATTAGGGATAGATGAAGGGAGCAAATGGGATTTCTTGGGGTGGAATTGGTTGAACTGACCCGTTTCAGTTAGTACTTGAGCGGTGCAGTGATGACGTATTTCTGTGTTGGACCCTGAGGGCAGCATCACACATCTGCAAACCACATATGCTACAAGGAATTCAAAGTGGCAAAAATAAAATAAAAACATTAAAAGTTGTTTTCTGTGCACGTAAATGGTCTGCAGACGCTCAAATCCCAGAGGTGCTGCAGCACGGGCAGCATGAGGAAAATAAAGAGCTCTTTAGCATTAAAGCTCAATGCAGAGCAACAGACACACATTATAAAATGCTTTAACTGTCATTAAAACCCAGAGACTGAGATAAAAACACAAGCAGCAAGACACACACACACACACACACACACACACACACCCTAGAAGTCCTGGCCGAGGCCCAAAGGCCCGAACCCACAGGCAACAGAAAAAGGGGGGGTGTACAACCCACAATCTGGGCAAATGGGTGTGTTTGTGTGTGTGTGTGTGTGTGTGTGTGTGTGTGTGTGTGTGTGTGTGTGTGTGTGTGTGTGTGTGTGTGTGTGTGTGTGTGTGTGTGTGTGTGTGTGTGTGTGTGTGTGTGTGTGTGTGGGGAGGGACAGTGTGAGAAGTGGGTGGGGATGGGATCCTGAGGGAGTGTTGAGGTGTCTCACTGGTTCAGAGCCTTTGAAGGCACTGAGGTTGAAGCAAGCGTCAGTTAAAGCACATTCCTGCAGCTCTGTGTGTGAGAGAGTGTGTGTGTGAGAGAGAGTGTGTGTGTGTGTTACTCACAGTGTCTTTTTTAACTTTTTCTCTTATGGACTTTTTAAACCAAACCACCATGGGAGTACGGAGCTTGTTGCCATCCTGTCTGAGGATGTTTGAAGTTCCTGAAGTGTGAGAGGGGAGGCAGATATTCCTGGAAGAGTCGTCTAGCTGGACCCAGGGTGAGTGTTCCAGGCTCACCACGCTTCACCCCGCTTCACTCTGCTGTTTACTGTGCAGAGTAACACCAGTATTTAGGATTAATATCACTAAACACTGCCCGGAGAGCGCGTAAACACAGAGCCTCTGGAGGAGTGTGTTGCAGCACAGAGGCTGGAAATAAGACCTTCTTATAATAAGAATTGAATTGAAATAAGCTTCCTGTGAAGATGTATAATCAGTACTCACATCCTTACTTCATAAAGAAGTTCCACAAAAGTGTAGAAGTGCTCTGCTACAGGTAATGTCGTACTTTAGTAAAAGTACAAAAGCATTAGCATCCAAATATACTTTAAGGTGGCAAAACTAAAATTCAGAATATAAAATAATATATCTCTGGATGATAACAGGTGGTTCATTCATGGGGAAATCATTGTAATTTAGCAGCTACTAAAGGAAGTGCTAACTCTTGTACTGCCAGGTAAATGAGCTCTTATTGTACATCATTATCCAATAGCTTTTTTAGGTTTGACTTACATGTAGTTATTTATTTGTATTTATTTAGTTCAATTATTTTTTATTAAGTATATGAATCTGCAAATGACCTTAAGCTGTCCGCAAAATTTAATGGAATAAAAAGAAAATATTTGCCTCCAAAAAGAGTCGGAGCAGAAGTGCACAAGAAGCAATACAAGTAACTTTCCACCTCTGGTCCCAAAGAGATATTGTACACTTAAGAGGTTCATTCAAACATAAACTTCATGTAAAAGAGTGTGTGTGTGTGTGTGTGTGTGTGTGTGTGTGTGTGTGTGTGTGTGTGTGTGTGTGTGTGTGTGTGTGTGTGTGTGTGTGTGTGTGTGTGTGTGTGTGTGTGTGTGTGTGTGTGTGTGTGTGTGTGGGTTGTTTCATTAGGGATTTGTGTTTCTGACAGTTTCAGCTCGCAGCGTTTGAAAGGTAACGATCAGCATGTCGGTGCACGCTGCAGAGCCTGACGTCTGGTCAAACAGTCGCTCCTTTCCCTTCCCTTTCCTCCTGCTGCTCTCCTCAGTGTGCAAACAGCTCAATTATGTTTTTGAGCAATGAACGCAAATCCTCTGCGATGCAACGACAGGAAAATAAATGATGAGCATTTGTCTCTTTTTAAGAAGCGTCTGGTCAGGAGTTAGGTTGTTCCTCCTGACAGGTGAGGATGACATTAGTGATGGATGAGACACAAGGTAACCTTAAAGCTCTGACCAAATCATTTGTTTAAAGAGTTGACTTTCTATAATGGAAAGCGACACACGGTGGTTGTTTTGCAAATAGTTTGGAACCTCATTTGACCTCTAAGTTGCCTAAGGGTACATTTGATTTTAAGGCAGAGAGAAACTTCAATGGAGAAACTCCATATCTCTGATGAGCCCGTTTGGTTTTCTCATCATGAAAGTGTTTCTGCAGAAATGCGGAAATATCACAGCCACATGAGCAACCCATCCAGCCTATATTGAGAGCTTTTTAAATGAGCTAATGGCCGATTTGGCAAAAGATGTTACTCAGAGAGTGTTGCGGTAATGAAGTATTTTTGTGACTCAGAAGTTAGCTTATCAAGGGCGACAACAAACAGTGTCATTTTACCCGAGTTTTCCTAAATTACAGCAGAAAATAATCTCTGTGGCAAACAAAAAGAGGTAAAGCTAATGTTGGGCTATAGAGGAACCACAGCACGGTCACATGACTTCACCGTCACCACCGCTAAGCTAAAGGCGGCTAATGTTGGGCGTGATGACGTTTAGTCGTCTCATTTTTACACATGTTAGCATCCTCTATTCTTTTAAAATCCAGTACTACTTTCTGACGTATTAGACCTTATTTCAGACTAACAATCGACAACTCATTCAGAAAAGCTTTGACCTCCAGACCAGGGCACTGGAAGCAATAAAATGCTACGTCTTTTCCAAGTTTTTGGACTCACTCCTGCACCCCTGTATTAATGACGGTGCTGCTAACAGGGTTATTTGGAGTAGTTGAGATAAAGTCTAGACTCAGAGGATGGATGGAACTGCCCGTCATAAAGAACGGATGGATATGACCCTCATGCAATTAGCCTGTTGGCCTCTTCCACTCACTGTTTTATTGCTTTGACTGCTATCTGACTCAGTATAGCTGCAGGAAATCACCCAGGAAACCTTATCTAAACGAGGGGGGCATGAGGGATGATTAGATTTAATCATAACAAATAAACACACCTACCCCAAACACACACCTATCTACGACTCCATCAAGTATCCATCCCATGCAGCGGGGTCCCACCGTCAGACTGACGGGCTGGACATGCTAATGGCAATGCTGCTGAGGCATTTCAGACCCTCCCTGTAATTATAGTATTGTGTGTGTGTGTGTGTGTGTGTGTGTGTGTGTGTGTGTGTGTGTGGGGCAGTTTAAGTTGAAAGGACACACCCGACCCCTCTACTCAACCTTCTAGCCTACATAGCAAAACCCTGCAGCTCTGAGAGGACCAGAAAATATGGGAATATTCAGCTAATGTAGCGCCACACCTTTCACACTTCCAGCTCAAACTAATGAGTGTTTGTTCCTCCCGTTAGCATTAGCAGCATTGTAAAGAATGCATGTTATTTGGGATCCATCACAGCTACAGGGCAGTGATAGGATGCTTTTACAGAACCACATCCATCCTCTGTTAGTGACTGCAGGATGACGTATGAACATGATCCAACATCTCATATGTGGACATTGATAATGACTCTGTGGTGCTTCTTGGTGTACCTGGCTCGGCTCCAGGAGCTACGGAAGGGGAGACAGAGGTCCACAGTGTTAGTGTCTCACAACAGGCTAACCAAGAGACTGAAAAAAAAGAGGCAAAAAAGTGAACTATTCTCGGCGATCGTTTTGGTTGGTTATTTACAGTGTTGAGTTGGCATCCGCTCCAGCTGTCGATGAATATATGTATATAGGCTAAGGTCCCGCTACGGACAGGATAGCAGGCATTTAGTGCGCATATGTGTAATAAACCCATGATATCAAAACCTCACTCCGGTACCCAAAGTCTGCAATCCTGTAATCATACAAGATTTAATTAGAGGTCAATAAAATAGCTCATAGTACAGTTAACATATAGTATTACCAAACAGTTCAAATGGAAAAGTCTTTAGAGTGTAACTGATGTTGGCAGGACATCGTTTGATATTAAGACAGACATTGCTGTGCTTTTGGTCTGGGGGGGATTGAATGCCACAGACATACATGCACAAGTCCCAGACTCCAGCTTTAAAGGGAGTTTAACAAACACTTTCAAGTGTAAATGCAACTTTCATTCTCACAGTGTTTCCGCCAGTTGCTTTAAATCTCATCTCCAGGACTTTTCCGTGACTCTTCATTGCTTTTACGAGTGCCCACAGTGGTGCAACAACACCGCTTTTACAGACGCTGCGACAGTAAAAGTTTTAGGGTAGGGACCAGCCTCTGCAGATCTCAGTCAGAAACAGACTTCCTTGTAGACTTGTCTGAACACACTAAAAATGACTTCTTCTTTAAATTGAACTTTGATAAAAGGCAAGTTTATTTATATAGCACTTTACAACATAAGGCAATTCAAAGTGCGTTACAAACAGAATCAGAGCATTAAGAAAGGGATTAAGAACCCCGAGCTGTAGGACTCCAATCGAACCAGACAACGTGTAACCGGCTCACGATTCCCACCCTCAGTGAATGCTCTTATTTATCTCCGTTTGATTAACAGAGCATGGTAAAATCAGCATAGCATTAACTCTAACTCTGAGTTACATCAGAGCGCTCTGTAGTCCATCCCAATATGAGCACTGGTCTCCAGTTAAAGGCCTCCATGTCCTGGCTTCATGCCGTGGTGTGAGAGAGGTTAGAGGAAGTCACGACCTTCCCAAACCCCTGACCCTCCAGGCGGGGACCTCCTGGATTATGCACCCCTGCAGAGGCTGGTGAGAGTTTCTGCAGATGGCGTTTTGGGTTTACAGTTTTGCAGTGTTTTAGCAGTAAATGAAAGCGTGTCTACATTAAATCCTATTAAATTAGACTTGATTTAGTGTACTCTGGGTAAAAAAATTAGTGTTTTTTCCTCTATTTTTAGCGATGTGTTTGTAGGTAAATGGAGAACATCTTTTTTGTGCTTTACTTAAGTACAATGTTGAGGTATTTTACTTGAGTATTTAAACATTTTTTACTCCATTACATTTATTTAATCCCTTTAGTTGCTAGGCAGATTAGGATTAATGATGGTAAATATAATCAGCCCTTAAATCAGACTGTAGTTCACCTGCAGTAAATCCAGCAGCTACCCTGCAGTATACAAAGCCATTCAAACTAGCTGCACCTTTACCAGCTCTGAGAACACTTTAATGATCAATCATTATAAAACATATCAGAGATATTATTCTGAAATGGACCAATCAGACAATGACTACTTTTACTGTCGCTACTTTAAGTACATTTAGAGGAGAGTACTTTCTACTTTCACTGGAGGAACATTTAGAATACTTTACTGTGACAGAGTATTCCTACACTCTGGTACTTCTACTTTACTCAAGTACAAGACCTGAGTACTTCTACTTTACCAAGACCTGAGTACTTCTACTTTACTCAAGTACAAGATCTGAGTACTTCTACTTTACTCAAGACCTGAGTGCTTCTCCCACCTCTGACTATGTGTTAACTAACATTGTCTGATCTGGTCTGTAATTGAAGTGCTTGACGAGTTATATTTGATATATTGACGTCTACATTTTCTAAGTTATAATTATATTTTTGCAGCCTTGCCTGAGCCTTCTTAACGTGCTGCTGTGACTCAACAATTTCCCATTTGTGAATGAGTATCATATATCTAATCTACTATCAAAAACTGACTGTGTGCCATCAAACTCTACACTTTGAATCTGATGCTAACGTTAAACTGATAATGAAGTCCAACGCTCCGAAAGAGACGGATAGATTTCCCCACTGACTGCACACAGAGGCTGAGTCGTTAAGTGCAGACGACAGTCATGCAGGAAAAAGTCATAAAGTGAGAGCTATGCTGGGAGGCAGATCATATAAACGACAGCATGCAGGGATGGATGGGCGATGAAGTGATGGATGATGACAGCTCGGGCTCACCCAGTCCTCTGCCTGATTTTAATGACCTTCTTTGTGATCGTGCAGCAGGAGCACATGCCAGGGATCAGTGTAGCTGCAGGAGTGAATGCTTTATTGTTTTCGTTCATATTTAACCATCAACGCGAGCTCTCAACACCAGCGCACATTTTATCTGTTGCATGGTGGTCTAACGCCTCAGCTGCTGTCAGATGTTTGGAGTAGGCTGCACCGAAAGATGATTGATAGGTCGGGGGGGGGGGGGGGTAGGGTTAGGGTAGTAATATACTATGCTCAGTAAAAAGAAGCAGTCTATAAATGTGATTACTTATTTTTCATTACCTCCTTAAAAGGCATTTAATGCAGTTTCTGCCAAATGGAAAGGTCAATAATAATAGCTCTAATTTCAATAATGAGAGCCACCAATTTGGCATAGTTGTATATTCGGCTAACTATGAGCTAGGTAGCTAACGTACGCTAGCTAAATGCTGAAGTGAGTGAAGTAGTTATTAGTATTATTTAGTATTATTATTAGTATTATTATTAGTATTATTTTTTAATAATAATACATTTACTTAAAATAGAGAGAGAGAGAGACAGACAGACAGACAGACAGACAGACAGACAGACAGACAGACAGACAGACATATAGCCAGCGTTGGCTAGTTAGCTTGATAGCTAAAGTCTCTGAACGTCTCATGCCTGAACGTAGACACAGCTCCACACTTTAACCATAGGGTGTAAAATAGTAAGAGCCACCCCTGTGTTAATAGCTAGCTGGATTATTACTTAGCTAGCGTGTTAGATAGGTAGCTAACGTAAGCAAGCAAACAAGTTCAAATATGGCTAATGTTAGCTAGCTGGTGTAAAACATAGCTAACACTAGCTTTAAAGTTTAAACAAAGATAGCTCAGGTTTGCTATCTAAATAGCACGCTGATAAATGGACGTCCCTAGGTTAGCTTGTTTTTATATGTATTTCATCGCTGTGGATCCTCGACTGACCTTCTGCCAGTGAGAGGTATTATAGACTGTCCACATGAGCTTTTGTACGACCAGCCGGTGTGCATCGGGACCTTTGATAGTTTATAATTTGCTCCTCTGATGGTTGTTGCTAATCACTTTCCCAGACGCCAGAAAAACTTCACCATGGCACTAAATGCTAAAGCCCTGACAGACATCCTTTCTATCCGGGACCTCCTGCTGTAATTTATGCATTTCACTGTCAAATTTGACATTTCCCCCTGTGATCTGGTGGAGCGAAAACAACGTTTTAAAACTATTTTGTAACTTTTTGTATTTTCCCCCACCATAATGCAAGAGTGTGGCTTAATAGGCTGGCATCCAGTGAAGCCTTTTCATCCATCAGGGCTTCATTCTGCAGCACAGACTCATTACCGTGTGACATTGTTCCCAAGCACAGACTATGGATGGTAAGGTTGTTTTATGGAAATTGAAACTTGGCTATTATGCATAACGTCTCAGAGGAAGCCGTGTAGCTGTCAAATGAGGATAAAGAGCAGCACTACTTTAAACCCTCCCTTTTTTGTATGTAGACATGATTTATACATAATGTTTATGAAGCTATCAACATTCATTTGTAAAAGGCAGATTAATAGTTCTTGACATATGCATTAATGAGCACCTTATCTACTTAAATGTGCTGAAATATACACATTTTTCAGTGTTGTCAGTGAAGGTGCACCTATATATTGCACGGGAATCAGGACAGATCTAATGTCTGCAGGTCGGGTTACGGTGAAGGTGTGAGGCGGATGAATGAAGCCGTTTTTTCATGTACCAAAAGCTACGTCAGCCGTTAAGCTATTCTTTTGAAACGCCCACATCCAAAGCAGCGCCTTGATGTGATTGCTTGGATATTATATTTCAGTGTACCTTTCTTTTCTGAAAGTGGGAGTGTAATCACTTCACAAAAAACAGGAAACAGGCTGATGGGATGAATCCCAGAAGGAACAGGAGGAGGAGGAATAATGCCGTATAGTTTCCCTGAAATCCTTTTAATTCCTGAATACGACCACTTTCTGAATATTCTACCACACTCTTCTGGGTAACAACCTTTGTACAAACATATAATTCCCCTTGTGCCACTGGGCAAGGCAGGGCTTGTTGACTGCTGCTTCAGAAACCACACTCCCTGCCCCCCCATTAGAAAACACCCCAGGGTTCACAAAGCCAGATCGGCAGCTCCATGGATCCGTGATCCAACTTGTCCGTGTTGCAATAGTCATCACGCAGGAAACGAGTGACTCGCTTTACATTTAGAGAAGTGCTGCGAGTGGGTGGAAGCAGCCTGTGTGCAGGAGGACCGTCCAACAGATACTGTCAAAAGATACGGCCGAGGACCGAGAGGAACCGAGAGCTGAGATAAACACTACTGAGTTTACTGTCAGAGTAAAGTAAGTACTCAGATCTTGTACGGTGGGAGAAGTACTCAGGTCTTGTACTTGAGTAAAGTAGAAAGTACTCAGGTCTTGTACTTGAGTAAAGTAGAAAGTACTCAGGTCTTGTACTTGAGTAAAGTAGAAGTACTCAGATCTTGTTCTTGAGTAAAGTAGAAGTACTCAGATCTTGTACTTGAGTAAAGTAGAAGTACTCAGATCTTGTACTTGAGTAAAGTAGAAGTACTCAGGTCTTGTACTTGAGTAAAGTAGAAGTACTCAGATCTGGTTCAGAGTAAAAGTAGAAGTACTCAGATCTTGTTCTTGAGTAAAGTAGAAGTACTCAGGTCTTGTACTTGAGTAAAGTAGAAGTACTCAGGTCTTGTTCTTGAGTAAAGTAGAAAGTACTCAGGTCTTGTACTTGAGTAAAGTAGAAGTACTCAGGTCTTGTACTTGAGTAAAGTAGAAGTACTCAGGTCTTGTTCTTGAGTAAAGTAGAAGTACTCAGATCTTGTACTTGAGTAAAGTAGAAGTACTCAGGTCTTGTACTTGAGTAAAGTAGAAGTACTCAGGTCTTGTACTTGAGTAAAGTAGAAGTACCAGAGTGTAGGAATACTCTGTCACAGTAAAAGTATTCTAAATGTTCCTCCAGTGAAAGTAGAAAGTACTCTCCTCTAAATGTACTTAAAGTAGCGACAGTAAAAGTAGTCATTGTCTGATTGGTCCATTTCAGAATAATATCTCTGATATGTTTTATAATGATTGATCATTAAAGTGTTCTCAGAGCTGGTAAAGGTGCAGCTAGTTTGAATGGCTTTGTATACTGCAGGGTAGCTGCTGGATTTACTGCAGGTGAACTACAGTCTGATTTAAGGGGATTATATTTACCATCATTCATCCAGATCTGCCCGGTAACTAGGAAACACAAACTGTGGGTCTCTGGTTGACAATATCCCCCTGCTGATATATCAGACAGCAGAAAGGATCTTGTTGCCTCAGCCTGCAGCAAAGAGCTGGCCTGTGTGTGTGTGTGTGTGTGTGTGTGTGTGTGTGTGTGTGTGTGTGTGTGTGTGTGTGTGTGTGTGTGTGTGTGTGTGTGTGTGTGTGTGTGTGTACTGCTGACCTCAGTAGCAGCAGTGATGGCCTGATGTGTCTGCCCTGCAGCAATGGATGTTTGGATAAAAACACCAACGTTTCCTTTTGGTTTCAGGTTCATTCGAGTTTACCAACTCAAGAAACCGGAGTGTATGATATTGCAGACTAAAAACAAAACTGCAAAGTGTCCCTAGACTACATTTTGCTAACACCTACTGTTATCCGGCCTTGCCGATGTCAAGGATTGAAAACTGACACTGCAGGAAAACGTAGATTACAAGCTCAAATCCCTCCTGAAACCCAAATAGTGACCCTGACTCTGGTAATCTGATTACCTGTCACCGAGGGAACCTGAGTGGAGATAAACCCCACATACCTGTCACCCTCCACCGAGAGCCCCAGCGCCAGTCTACATCACACACACACACCTCAACGTTAACCTGGAGAGCTGTTTTCGTAACCCATATCAGTCCCACGAGCGTGTATGACACCGGTATTCATCACCATGTGAAGGCGTCTTTTGTCTTTCCCGTGTACGTGTGATTTACTTTGGACTCCCATGGCCTAAATATGGGGTCAGATGGTACAGATAACACTCTATGAACAAGCATATTTCTCGAAGAGGAGTAAAAAGACACCTTACTATATATAAAGATGTGTCTCTTGTCTGTCAAAATGGTTCCTCAATGTGTGATAACAAGAGGGAAACACTGAACTGATTGTGGGATTCTAATCTTTTATTCTTTGGGCTTCATTTCTATAAAGTCGCTGTGTAAAAAGTCCTCATCACTTCCTCCTTGTTGTTTTTACCACCAGTTGGAGGTTTGACTAACTTTCCCTGCACAAAGTTTATCTGGTTCACACACCAAGAAATGCTAAATCCTGAGCTCAACTTCGAAGGAATAACTCAAAGGATTCTGATTACATCAACACTGAGGTATGACAGATTAAGATCCAGATTTAGTTCAAAGGCAGACAGTTGGAATATGACTGTACTTCTAAGGAAAGTGCTTTTATTGGAAGGAAAAGGCAGATGTAGTAGACAGGAAAAACTCAAATAGATGAGATTAACTTCAGATTCTTTAGATCTGTTTAATGCACGTGTTGAATAACCTGTAAAAACAAGTACAACACACTGCAGTGTAATTAAACCTAGCATTCAATAAATGTTTACGAGCATTGTAAACGTTTGAATGATCCAGGCTGTGGTTTCCATCCGAGGCGCTTCAGCTTTATTGCCGTCAGTGATGAAAATGAGAATGTATTTCCAGCATTTCTGGCTAAGCCCCCCCTCGTTAAAGGAGATCTTGAGATGCTGACAGGGTGGGATGTGTGTGGATCTTCTGTTGATTATAAAAACAGCAGTTCTGTGTCTCATGCCTTCGGGCTCTCTGATCACCAGCTCAGACTGAACACATACAGCCGTGTGCACTGGGATCAGGACTGCACCACCCACAGTCCTCTGCCCGATGCTGAGTCATACAACTACAAATCCCTCCTCATAGCTCTGGGATGACAAAGGCTTAGAAGTAATAATTTGTGATGGGTATTTTTTGCTAGTGTTTGGCCCCCTAAAGGAATAATTATATGGGGGATGGTTTCGGGCTTCCACCTGTCTGGCATCCTTCTGAGACAATACATTGTTTTACTTCTTTGAACAAGTCGGGACAGGAGTCAGATACGCGTCATTGAGAAATCTGTGTCCTTTTTGTGTTTCTTCCAGAGCTTAGGGGCAATGATTAGACTATTTACAAAATAGTGTAGGTACAAGACAAGACTTGTGTACTTAAAACTTGTTTTCTTTGCAGATATACAAGGTAAAACACAAGTCTACCTGTCCTGATTTTATCATACATCACCTGACAGTCTTTCCTTTCTTTCTTTTTCTCAGGTCCGAAGATTGGAGGTGCCAAAGATGGCGTCTTTAGGATCAACTCTTCTTGCTTTGGCATCCGTCCTCCTACACTTTACGAGGTGTCAGGGGATTATGGGAAAAGGCAAAGGCAGCTTGCCGCTGAGGTTCACACATCATCTGTACAACGCCACCATCTTCGAGAACTCTGCCCCGCGGACGTACGTCGAGACGCCGGTGAAGATGGGAATCGAGGTGACCGATGTGTTCTGGGAAATCAAATATAACGTTGTCTCAGGTGATGACGACGGACTCTTCCAAGCAGCGGAGGTTAAGGTTGGGGATTTCTGCTTCCTCAGGATCAAAACACGCAGCAGTATCTCCGCACAGCTCAACAGGGAGGTCAGAGACTCTTACACTCTTACAGTGTCAGCCACAGAACAAACCTCTGACTTCCAGGCGAAGACCAAGGTGTTTGTCCAGGTGCTTGACACCAACGACCTAAAGCCTCTTTTCTATCCTGCCTCATACAACCAGGCCATCAGGGAGGACAGTCCGCTTCAGTCAAGTGTGGTGAGAGTCAGCGCTACGGACGCTGACATCGGCAGCAACGCTCGGTTTTACTACTCTTTCACCAGCAGAGCTCACCCCTTTGTCGTGGACCCTTTCACGGGCACCGTCAGCCTCGTCAGGAGGCTCAATCACACCCGCTCCGGGAGGTACGACCTCACCGTGATGGCAGAGGACAGGACAAAGAAGATATCGGGCGTTCAGAAGTTTGGTAATGTGGCCAGAGTTACAATCAACGTACAAAAGATGCCAACGAGTTCTCCGGTCATCACTCCGGCCCCCAAACCCACAGTGTCCACAGATGGCAGAATAACTATCAATGTCCACGTGGAGGCCGGCGTTAAGCCTGTTGAGTCCCTGAGTATAGTTGGAGGGGATCCCCACAAGTGTTTTGAGATAATCCCTTCAGGTGTGCAGGGCACTGACTTCCAAGTGATCTCTACTAAGAGGATTAACTGGTCTCAGAGTCCTTTTGGGCTGAATCTGTCCCTTCAAGCTAAAGACAGGAGCTTCCCGAGTTTACTCTCTCCAGCTGCTCACATCCACATTCCTGCCTATCATTACAGCCCCCTGGCATTTTTGGAGGACACCTACATTGTCACTCTGAGTGAGTTTTCCCCCCCTAAAACTCATGTGGTTAAGGTGTCAGTCACGGCGGTACCTTATAACGTCACATTTAGTATCAAGAACAATCCGGACAGCACTCAATTTAAGATAAATCCCAAAACAGGAATCATCATAACAACGAAGAAGTTTGATTACGAGAGGAAGGATCGATACGAGTTTGAAGTTGTGGCCAATCACGGCGAGGCTGAGACTCACGTAGTGGTCGAGATTATCGATGAGAATGACAACAGCCCACAGTTCGCCCACACCTTCTATGAGGCCACGCTGGATGAGAACTCCCCGGTTGGCAGCAGTGTGTTGAAAGTAGTTGCCTCTGACAAAGATAAAGGCAAAAACGGCTTTGTGACGTACGCCATGGCGAGCGCCGGTCCCCTACCCTTTATAATAGACCCGTTCACAGGCGTCATCTCAACCTCCGAACATTTGGACTACGAGCTGATGAAACGGCGGTACCACCTGAGGGTTTGGGCGTCAGACAGCGGCAGCCCCTTCAGTCAGGTCAGCGAATGCCCCGTGACGATCACCCTGAACAACATGAACGACAACACCCCTCTGTTTGAGAGGGTGGGCTGCAACACCACCGTACCGCAGGACTTACCCGTCGGACACACGATCGTCGAGCTGTCAGCCATCGATGTGGACGAGCTGCAGCAGCTGAGGTACATCATCGAGTCAGGGAATGAGCTGCAAGTCTTTGCTATTGACCCGGTGTCAGGAGCAATCACCCTGAAACAACATATCCCCCTGAGAGCAGCTTCGTTCGATTTGAGAGTTGTAGCCTCTGATGGAAAGCATTCCTCCGAGGCTTCACTCGTCCGGGTGACTGTGACGAACAGAGGCGATGAAGCGACGCTCGTCTGCCAGGAGACGGGCATTTTCAAACAGCTGACGGATAAACTGATTGAGTCGATCAAGCCCATTTTAACCAGTCAACAGGAAGACATGTTCTCTGATGTTCACATCACCAACCGTCACTCTCCCAAGTTTGAAGCGAACATCCCGGGATCAATCGACCTGATTGAGGACCACCCGCTGAACTCCTCCATTATCCAATTCAAGGCCACAGACACCGACACTGGGTTCAACAGTAAGCTGGTGTACTCCATATCTAGTGGGAATGAAGACGGCTGTTTCTCCATTGATGTTTTCTCTGGTGATCTTCATTTGGTTTGCCCATTAGACAGAGAGAGTAAGGAGTTCTACATTTTGAACGTCACTGTTTATGACCTGGGTATACCGCAAACATCTGCGTGGAAGTTCATCGCGGTGAACGTCATGGACGTCAACGACAATCCTCCGGTGTTTGATCAGCCGAGGTATGTGATACGCGTGCCTGAAAACAAAGAGCAGGACTCTATTATCTTTACAGCTCGGGCTATCGATCCTGACGTAGATGCGAGCGGTACTGTCCAATACTCCCTGCTGACGTCCACTGACATGTTCAACATTGATGAATTGACCGGTGAGGTGACGGTAACGGGTGCGTTGGATCGAGAAACTTCACCCAGGCACGACCTCCGGATCGAAGCCAGAGATCAAGCCAAACCCGGCCCTCAGCTGTTCTCCATGATTGACCTTGTGGTGGTTTTGCAGGACGTTAACGACAACCCACCCAAGTTTGTACCCAAGGTTTACAAAATAAAAGTCCCAGAGGATGTACCCGTGGGCACCCTCCTCGTCTGGGTTGAGGGCGTTGACTTGGATCTGGGCAGCGGAGGCATCATCAACTACAACCTCAAGAACACCGAGGGCGGGATCTTCCACCTCGACCCCTCCACGGGGGCCTTGATCCTCGAGAGGGAGCTGGACTTTGAGAGGCGTCCGATTTACAACCTCACGGTCCGAGCCGTGGACCATGGCCTGCCTCGCTCCCTCTCCTCCTCCTGCTTTGTGGAGATTCAGGTTCTGGATGTCAACGAGAACCTGAACAGGCCTGTGTTCTCAGAGTTTGTGTATGAAGCCGGAGTGATGGAGGATGCAGCAGTGGGGACATCAATGGTCTCGCTTACAGCCTCAGACAAAGACCCCGGCAGAGACGGAGTGGTCCGCTACCACATCCATGAAGGCTCTGGTCTTGGAGTGTTCACCATCGATGAGGAAACAGGTAAACCACATTATCCTTTTGTTGTTGTAATTAGTTAGAATACATTTTTTATATCCTAAACTCTGTTATTACACTCACATACTTTGAGTAATGCCTGATATAAATACAAAATATAACCAAACAAAACAGAACAACAATTTTGAGGTCCGACCGAAAATATTTGTTTGTTTTGTTGTGAGATAAAAAAAATCAAATGAGAAAAAAAAGACAGAATTTAGGAAACTAAAATTCAACGAGAATTTTTACGTTTATTTCAGAATTTTCAGATTAAAACAAATATAATGAACGGTTTAATTTAAAGTCTAAAACTATAATTATGAGTTCATTATAAACCTCTGAAATAAAACCACTTTTGGTCAGATCTCTCTTTTATATCTCTTTCAAATAAATAAACATAGAGTTCAGTCCCCCCCCCCCCCATTTTAATTTAAGACATCAGGTTTTTTATAAGAAAAGATCTGAATACTAATGAGCTGTTTCATTTTAAATTCTCAAAATAGATTCTGTCTTTTTACCCTTTAAAATAAAACCACTTCTTGTCAGATAATAATCCAAAAATAGTTCACATACTCTAATCCTCCTACGCATACATCCATGTTATGTATTTTGTCTCAAACTGCATGTTGCAATGTAAGAGGGGGGGATTTAAGTAGAAAACTATGATGTACACTTCACTCTAACTTTTTTGTTATCATCTTGAGTGACATGGATCTCAGAACATTTTTTACAGCAATACATTTCCTCATGTTCTTGTGCAACATGACATTTCCTCTGGCGTGTTTCTAGACGGTTTGTGTGTTTTTCCATCAGCGTATATCCTTTGCAGAGGATACCCTACGACCTCTAAACACATCCCTCTGCATTCCTTCAGCCTGCCGCTGCACTCAGATACAATCAGGGCGGATAGAGTTTTCTGTCATATTGAAACACTGGAATATATCTCTTTTCCTATGCTGCTGTCATTTCAGCTCTGCCGCAGGTCATCCGGACTCTAAACTGGTTTTGGTATGTGCAGGGAAAGTCGACTTCCCCCCGGCGTATCACAACTAACCCGTGGCACCAAGCTTCTTGTTCACTAACAGAGTTTTGAATTAGTTATGGCCACAGAAATGCGTCATGTTGATGAGCTTTTGGGCACCAATCCAAACTCAAACTGGATGAAAGTCACAGTGATTGATAATGCCTTCAGGGCTGTGACAGTTATAAAGCATTACATTGATGAGAGATTAATTCCTGAGGCACATCAGCGGGTTTCAACAAGTAATACCTGGTTCTGGAAAAGAGATTTGTCTGAACAGTTGATCCTAAATCCACTTTCCTCGTGTCTCAGGTGTGATCCGGACCACAGAGGTATTGGACCGCGAGATGACGCCTCACTACTGGCTCTCTGTGTACGTCACCGACCTGGGCACGGAGCCGCTGATCTCCTGGACTCACGTCTTCCTGGAGGTGCTGGACGTTAACGACAACGCTCCGGAGCTTTCTCAGCCGGTTTATTTCGCATCCGTCCCGGAGAACGTGAACACGGTCAAGTCCGTCGTCCAGGTGACGGCCGTGGACGTGGACACTTCCTCTGAGGGCAAGCTTTCCTTCCAGATGCTGGAGTCTCACCGGACCTACTTTGATGTGGATCCCAAAACAGGTAAGAGAAAGAGGTTCTGTACTGCTTTTTGGGGTCTTCCCTCTCCTGTAGTGTGTAAATGGATTTTAGTGCATGTAAATGGTCTGCAAAGGCTACAATCCCTGTGTTCCTTCAAGAGGGAATTTCTCTCCCACAACAAAACGCCTCCTTCGGACTCCTTTGTTTACTTCAGGAACAAAGTGACATCACTATGTACAACTTACACTCCTATTGGCTAGCATTCCAACACATTGTACTTGATAGGCTAAGGGGCGGGACATCTCTAAGCTGTTGACCAATCACAACAGAGCTGGACAGTTACAACCGTCTACGTGATATAGCTTCTTCTGAACATGACTTTTTATGAACTCTGTAGGCAGTTTTGACAGGTAGACAAGGGTTAACTGGCTTTTTATGTCAAAGTATACAAGGTTATCTCCTTTGTAAGACATGGTTTTTGAGAACAAGACACTATTGATAAGCTTCCTCTCCAGCGGTGTGACAGTCAGTTTTGAACATGCAGCATGACCCTGAAACATATCATGAGGTTTTACTGGCTGGCAGATATATAGTCTCTCTGGGATTTGGATGTAATCGGATCAGCCAGCACGATGTCATCCTCCTATTTTATAAGCAGATTGGACAGAAATATAGGCAACCATCTCCATGTGAGTGATTTACATTTCGATTCAGACTCCCTGTGTGAATATAAAACATTTGCAGGGTCTCTGTGCTTTAGCAAATTGCCTCTGCATACCTGTATTGGTTGCCAATGTCCCCGGGGCACATTTACACTTTGATTGAGGTGCATTACTGCAGCTCTAAAAACCCAACCGCGAGTTATGGCCCACTGAGGATGGCTGGAAATTGATTGATATGTCCTTATGCACTGTTGCAAGTCTGAGCAGAGTGAGCTGGGGCGTGTCACACATGGGACAAAGCTAGAAATGGAACTTCATAATGAGAAAGTCTGTCAGAGGTCACTCACAAAGTCACTCATCTGCAGACTCAAGGGATTTTTGGAGACGGCTTGGTTAGAAGAGACCTGAAACCCCCTCATGCATGTTCATCTTTGACAGTTGCAACTGGTGCTGACTTTGATGTTCAGGCAAATTAGCGTAGCATTAGCTCTGGCGCTACAAGTCCCGACAAGCCCTGTCCTCTTCACATAATCTCCAGGTAGCTCAGGTTATTCCACACCCCAAAGGCCAGTGTGCCCAAGGATTACAGTTTAATGGAGAGACGTCTCACAGCACTTTAAATCAAGCTGTTTTTGAGCTGAAGCAGGTGTATTTGATATTCACGAGGAATGCATTCAAGCTCAGGATGACAAATGTGTTTTGTTGAAGAGGGTGATTGGGTTCTGTTCATACGGAGGATTACCCTTATGTCAAGAGTTGTATTTACTGAGGTAATTTATATATTCATGACGTAAATTCAGAAAGAAATGCTGCTTTATTCTTCATTCTTTCATTGGATCCCTTCCAACAAGGGAGTGGGTCTTTATAAGATGATAATGGCAGTAAATAATTCATATCTACGGTGAAAGAAAAGGGGCAAACAACGACCAAAACATTTATAGAAACATGCTGCAGCTTCAGAAACGCTGCAAATATAAAAACACAGAAAGAAACATCTTCAGCATACAGAAGAGGGGACACTCAAGAGAGACGCACACAGCTGGAGACCAGGGGACACTAAAGAGAGACGCACACAGCTGTAGACCAGGGGACACTAAAGAGAGACGCACACAGCTGGAGACCAGGGGACACTAAAGAGAGACGCACACAGCTGGAGACCAGGGGACACTAAAGAGAGACGCACACAGCTGGAGACCAGGGGACACTAAAGAGAGACGCACACAGCTGGAGACCAGGGGACACTAAAGAGAGACGCACACAGCTGGAGACCAGGGGACACTAAAGAGAGACTCACACAGCTGGAGACCAGGGGACACTAAAGAGAGATTTTGTCCCAACTACAGATCCTGTCATCATTACTTAATTAGGTATTTACTGAAGAGGGGTAGGGCCACATGATCAGTTTGTTTTATAGATCTGACCAACATTTTTAAATGTTTTGGGGAAAAAAAACGTATATCTTATAATAAATTCACTTTTAGGTTTTCTTTTAAATGTAGAATTTTGGAGAAAAAAACCTGGTCATTCATTTTTTGTTGAAAAGTCAGAATATTGAGGAAAAAAAAGTCAGACTTTTAAAATATATATAACAACTATGGTTCACATAAGGTTGTCGTATCATTAGCTCTAATAGAAGCTGTAACTACACAGAGCCTCCTAAACACATGATAAAGGTATGTGGACAGCCCCGAACACGCTCTTGTGTAGTTTTTGGTTTTGCAACTTTGAGGAAACAGTTTGTATTTGTCCTTTTTTGCAGGTACATAGATTTTCAGTTCAACCCCCTATAAAGATGTCTGGGGTAAACTGAAACAACTCCGTCCCACCTACCAATGACTCAACAACAATTGTCCCCTGATACCGAAAACCAGTCCGAAACCAGCTTTTAAAACTGAGATTGTTTACAATAAAATGGGGTTGTAAAGGAATGAGTCCTAAAACCGGAAGAGAGTCAGTACTTTATCACGTCTGGTTCCCTTGTCTGGAAGTCAATGGTTTTCTGAATGTGTTTTTGGTTCATACATCAGTAAATACCCCACTGGCGGACGTCCACATTTTCTGTGTCATAAAAACGGAGGAAGTGTCTAAATGAGACGTCATCAACATTAGCCACCTTTAGCTTATCAGAGGTGAACCGCTAGGCTAAAGGCACCTAATGCCTTCTCTGATGTCCTATCCAGGGATTTTTTCCAGCAGTAAAGTGGACCAATGCTTAAGGCCGTGTAATTTAAATGAAAAGGGGATTTACACTTGAGGTGCAAAATCCACCAGAGGAGTATATTTTGACAACCAGACAAATAATCTGTCTAAAACAAATAGAGCTTTGATAGCAGCGTTTATTCGGGCTGTAAATGAGAGAGGTTATGTTCCCTTTAATCACACAAAGTGCTGTTGAGACTTGAACTCAGGAACATGATCCACCTTGTCTCATTTTCACAAATGAAGCCACCTATGCGAATGTGCCAGTCGGGGACGGGTGTAGAAACCTCTCGTGCCCGGACAGGATGAAGTGACTCACGAAGTGTTTACAGGTTTCTGACTAAGCCTGCACCCTCCTGAAGCGAGTATCCCGTCTGATTCAACCTTAAAGCATTTGTGGATAAATCAATTTCATCAAGGAAGGAAGTGAGTGATGGGATAAGCCAAAATCCAAATCAGTCCTGATCTGTTAGCTTTTGTTTATTTCCATTTTGACTTCAAGAACAGGTCTGGTCAGGTGATAAGGGTGCGCCAAATTACCTAAACGACCCAAAATCAGCGTAAAAAAGTAAGAAAGGAACTAAAAAACATGCTGGTGAGAGAAACCCTCCAAACCCTGCAGTGTGCATTAGATCTGGGTCAGTATTTACTGTTAGGATTGACCGGTGCCCACAGGAGGGCTTCAGCCTGACCTAATGGAATCCCTGTATCTCTGATTAGATATTGCTACTACAAATACCCATGGTTCACCAAATGTGGATCAATACGCTGCAGAAAATAGTCCCAAACAAACGTACCATTTTCCCAGAAGTTGTTCAAGTGAGAGGGAGGAGGAGGAGGAGGAGGAGGAGGAGGAGGAGCAGAGACGAGGGAGATTGTGCCAAACAAAATAAATAAATAGAACAAAACAAGACCTATCTCTAAATCCATCCTTAGAAACCAAAACTCAAACAGAATCCCCTCACTGTCTAAGGATGGAACAAAGCCAAACACACTAATCCACTAACCTAGTGTCTAACAGGTTTTAACTACGTGATGAAATGTAGAGGGCACCCCAAACTTACCTAACGCCTCCACCTCCCACCACACACACATCCACAGTAAACAGAACAAGACTCTCTAGAATCAGACACTGACACAGGGATCCTGCAGGATATGGAGTCAGCAGCAGGCCCAGGTCTGAGAGACAGAAAGCTTCCTGGGTGCTTCCCCAGCCCTGCCTCCTGATAGGCCAGCTGAGGGTGAGGGGATCCAATCAGCCATCAGTCTCAGGTGCACCAGCAGGTACTGATCAGCTGCTGATTAGCTGCAGTGAAGAGAGGGGGAGAAGAGCAGGAGGGAAAACAGCACCACAAGTACAGCATGCCGGGCCTGTAACACAGCTGTTTGAGAAAATGACTGTTGAGCCTTTCATTACCCTTTTCCTAATAGAATGGTTATAAGGTATAGATGTGTGCAGGAATGAGTCCTAAAACCCAGAAACAAGTTTAGAAAATATGTTTCACTTGGTTGGAAATATTTTCAACTGAAACTCAAGTGACATTTCCTCCAAATGAAGTAAAGGAGTTTGTGTCTTTGCTTTGACTTTGGAGACATTTTGCACGGCCTTTAGGTTTCCATTGTTTATCAGACCTTGAGAAAGTGTGTCCTGTCATGGCTGCACAGATCAGATAGCATTGCTAGTTAGTTAGGCAGACGAGGCACTGTTTTCCCTCCCAGATCAGATCAGATAGTGGGATCTGATAATGAGGAGGAACGTTAAGGCCCCGGGGGGCAGCTCGGTGTGTTGACTCTTGCAATTAGTGATGAATTACTGCTTCTTTTCAGGGACTTGTTTACACTCACAACTTCATTTGCATAGATTTATTATTGGAGAAGCAGTTTGGTTTTCTTTGTGGAAGAAATAAATTCCCCGTCTAAATGTTCCCGAGAGAGTTTGGACCGCTGCCTTGCAATCTTAAATATCCCCCTCACTCATTGAGAAGTTCTTCAGTTCTAGCGGTCTTTATAGCCCAACGTTAGCCTCCTTTAGCTTAGCGGTGGAGACGTGAAGTCATGTGACCGTGCTGTAGTTCCGTTATAGCCCGACATTAGCCTCCTTTAGCTTAGCGGTGGAGACGTGAAGTCA